>NC_134013.1:40635000-40777500 GCF_040712315.1 Castanea sativa
GGGGACGCTCCTCACGCAAAGTAGCAATCACAGTGTCTTGCCTATCCATCCGATCCCGATTCTCATTAAACACCACGTTCATGCGTTCAAATTGTTGTTGCATAGCCTATAAAATGATGGACGACTCCTCCCCTCCTTCCCTATTTGATGTTTCACACCTGAAAGACATACTTTTGAGACAACAGAGAATTGTTAGAAATAATTCCTCACAACACTCCCTCACGTGTTTGCACTCAAATTATGTCACTCCCACTCGTGTTTCACTCTTAAATTGGCTTTTTCCTGATAACAGTCTCACAGTCTCTTGCCTTTTTCCACTCGTAACTTCGTCTTTTCAGTTCTTCATTAAACTAATAAACTTGATCAAGAAATTCAACTTGTAGTGTAAAAACAAATACCAACGACAAGAAAATATGACAGAAACACTAAATCAAAGGAAGAGGACAAAAGAAAATGATATTCTGGTCCGAGAGAATTGAAACCACAAATTTTTTTTTTTTTTCAGATGTCTTTTTTTTCACGTTGTTTTTTTTTTTTTTTTGGGAACTATGTGCACGATGAATGAAGGGATAGGATGATAACAAGAACCAAAAGATAAAGGGATAGGAAACTGATTTTAGAACCTGGGCTCTGATACCAAATGATGCGAACCTCAATCGACACGCTTTGAGACCCAACAAAAATATTGGAATATTTAACCCAGGAAAGCTAAAAATCAGATTTATGATAGAAACCCTGACCCAACGTTTATAAGTGAAACGCGAACCAAAGATATAAGTTGACCTTGACCCAATGATTATAAAGAATCACGAACCAAAGGTATAAAGTTTGAATGCCACAAGGAAGAATCCTTGATAAGTTCACAGTTTTTAAAGAACCAAAAGAGAGCAAAGCCTCACCTTTTCTGAATTTTATTCAATAATATTATGAAAAACGTTTACAAACTTCAGAGCCTATTTAAGGGCTCCATAAAACTTGACAGACAAGAAAATATATTCTAAAATAACTCCTAATTGATACCTTACCATACCAGGAATCAAATTTGACCTAAAAAGCATTAAATGCACCTAAAAACAAGGAAAATACCTTAAAAAACGTACTAAATAATAAAACCTTAAATAAAAGTTGATTTGGTCTGAAATTAGTAGATCCAAAATAGGAAAAAATCTGCCTTAACTGATATAGAGCTGGAAAGTCAATCAGCCATTAATTCACGCCATAAATCACTCCCAATTAAGCCAGATCAGCCCTAAATAGCTTGAATTAAATTTATTATGCTTTCGTTTTCCTTTGGGCCAAGCTTGGAATGTCCTGCGTTAGAATCAACACAAATATCTTGAATCAGCCCATTAAGTGCTTCTTTGATCTTCTTGGATCTTGCTCTTGTAATAGGCCCAACTGGAACATGCAATGAATCCTTGAATGCTTGTTGATTCTCATCATCCATGATCAAAACAAATTATCTTAGTTGATATGTTATAGTCTTCGCCTATGAAATGCCTAATTTCAACATCGACTACGAACTATAATTCTGAGTTTACAAAGAACTTGTGATTTATATCTTTAGTGGTTTTTCACATAAATCACATACAATCCATCTCATGGACTATATGATAATGTCCAATATTATGTTACCATTATTTTAGATTATAATAAAACAACTTTATCAATCACAATATTAAGTCATACATCATGTCATACATAATATCATACATAACATTATACAATAGGATTTAAGGGCACTAATCCTGACATCTGTATGTAGGCTGCGACTCACGTTCGCAAGCCGAGGGCCACTTTGGTCAATTTATTTTCAAAAATAGATTTTTGCTCATTTAAAAGATTATATTTTCCATTTTAACACTCCTCAAGTCAATTTAATATCTGATTAGGCTCCAAACTGGCCTTGGGCCTTAGAGTTTGAGTATCATTGGGGAACGGGGGCCCAAGTTGTAAGGAGTACAAAAAGCGATGTCTACAGACGCCCCTCTTTTGATTTGTGAGCTTCACTAATGGAAGCAAAATAATGAGAGACAATACATTTTGTTTCGACGTACGACTCAGGCCCAACTTCAAAGAGCTGCGTGGGATTCGTATGTCTGAAGTCCCACCTTTGTTGCTCGGGAAACGAGTAATGACAAGTTCACTATCCCAGAACCTGTTTTGCCACTTGCAAATAAATGATGAATGACTCACTATCCTAGAGTCACTAAAAAGAAAAGAGAAAACAAACAAAGGGTGCTCTTATGAGCTAACACAAAAAAAGAAAAGAAAAGGATATAGTCTCTATGGTGTCCATCCGAGGCTCTTGCCTCAAACTTCTCCGAGTGACTTGTTCCTGTTGTCTTCTTCATTTCTTTCTCTACCTTTTCTGGTGAGGCTCTTTCCTTGGGTTGGCCTTGGCCTCTTTCTCTATCACTATCTCCACCTTTTTCTTATTGTGCCTACATATTTAATTCCCAAAGGATATGTACATGAGTAGGATCCACTAAAGATAGTGAAAGATTTGCTGAGGCGTGGATGTGCATAGGGAGGAATCTTCTACCTCTCACGACTTGCTTGGGGATGAGAAGCTTGTTGAGGAGTAGTGATCCACTAGGGAAAAATCTTCTGCTTCCTTCATGGTTCATGGAGGATTTCGAGGAAGAATTTTTTGCTTCCTTGCTAGAGATTTTTGTATGGGACTCACTGGGGAAGAATCTTCTGCTTCCTTACTAGGGACACCCCTTGATGTACTTGGGTCCATTGGGAATGAATCTTCTTCCTCCTCCATAGGGATGATGCTTGATATACTTGAATTTTTGGGGAAGAGTCTTCTGCTTCCTCTTATGAGAATTATGTTTGATACATTTGGGAAAAATATTTTGCTTCCTTACTGGGGATTCATTTTGGATGCTTGAAACACTGGGAAAGAGTCTTTTACTTCTTTACCGAGGATGGTGTTTGATAGGTTTGATCTACTTGAGGAAGAATCTTCTGCTTCCTTTATAGGGGATATTGCTTGAGATTCTTGAAACATTGAGGAAAATTCTTCTGCTTCCTTTTTGAGGATGATGTTTGACATGCTTGACTCATTGAGGGAAGGTTCTTGAGGTGCTTGCACCCTTGGGCATGGTTCTTGATGTGCTTGGTCCATTGGGGGGCTTTCTGATGTTCTTGATTCACTGGGGAATTCTTTGATGTGCTTAATCCACTGGGGAATTCTTTGATGTTCTTGATCCACTAGGAGATTTTCTTTTGATAATTTGTGTCTAATTTTCCCTCCTTTGAAAGAAGGAAAAAAAGAATTTTTTTACTATTCATGACTAAACTACACGCAATGGTGAGGCCTAAACTAGACATAGTTTAGCCATCAGGTGTGTTCTCGCCTCTTCATCTCTTCATTTCTTTTCTTCTTCTTCATTCTCTTCATCTCCCCCACCTCTTTATGTTCTCCATAACTCCTCTCTCCTTTCTCTCTACAAAACCTCCCTCCCCTCTTTCTTTTCCTCACACCTTCTGACTCCTGCATTCTCTCAAACTCTCTCATTTTCTCTCTTTTTCTCATCATCTTCTTCAATGGCACCCAAGGCCAAGAAATCCCCTACGTCCTATCTTTTGATGCCTTCCATCTCACTTGCTGGAGTGGAGCCATGAGGTTGGTGGGACCTCCACCATTGACATATTGGCTAGAGAATCACATTCTTATGGGTGAATCTGTAAGTTTTTCATTTTTTTTTCATTTTCGAGTTTCTCTGTGATCTTTGGTTTAAATGTGTTTTTGGCTATGTGAATGCCTAGGTTTTGCTGTGGTATAGGTTTAGATGAAAACTTGATGTCTTAGAAAGGGTAGGAACATGTCTAGGATTGATTTGGATGATGCTTCTTTGAAAATGTCGAAGAACTACTTCTGTTTGTGTTCTTGCGTGCGTGGGCTTAGGCCTGCGTATGCACCTTGTATTCATGTGTACGTAGCTCTGTTCTTGCGTATGTAAGCATGTTCTTGGGGTTCTACATACGTGGGAATGGACCTGCGTACACAACTTCTTGTCTGTATGCGTGGACTTTGACCCGCGTATGTAAGACGCTTGGCAGAAACCTTACTTTGTCCATTTCTAACTCCTTTTTCAACTGTTTCACTTCCACGTGCAATTCTAATACACCTTTCTGTCATTTTTGCATCCGAATATCACTGTATCATCCTTTTTATCTCCACTCACACACCACAACACCATATTCCTTGAATTTCACTTGAATCATGAATCTAACGACATTTTCTTTTTGGAGTCATCATTCCCTTATGCTAGCAAGGGAAGCACCAATAAGGTAGTGGAATGGTTTAACCTGATTGCCCTAAAACTAGAGGCTATATCTAAGAGGCGGGCTTTGAGCCTTTCATTAGTCTCCTTCTATAGAAGTCTGCGAGTGCCACCTTGGTGCAGTGTCTCGTTGAGAGGTGGTGGGACACTGCCACACCTTTCATATTGTCGAGCGGGAGATGATGATGACTTCCTACGATTTTTACCGCATGAACGACCTTAGTTTTGAGGGGGCCATCATCAATTTGGACGACATGTTGGGTGTGTATGGCTAGGGCTTTCCTTCTCCACTTTCTAGGAGCCTACCTCTTTGCTAATGATGGGCAAATAGTGTCTTTGAGGTGGCTAACCCTTTTTTAAAATTTTGGGGAGGCACAGAAGACCAACTAGGGGCAAGCATGTCTTGCTTATCTTTACTCCACCCTCGATACTCTCAGTTGGGGCACTTTGCGGCAACTTGTGGGGCCTTGGAAGCTCCTGGAGGTTAGTTCTCTTTTCATTCTTTGCACTTTTATTTGTAGTTTGTAGTTTTGAAAATTATTAACTTGCATCTGTCATCTTGCAAACTGTCATCTTGTATCTAATCTGTGGTTTGTGCTTCTTTTTTGTAATGGTGGGCGGTTGGGTATGTTCTCATAACTCTGGGCATCGACCTAGTTCTAAGGTATTTTTGTTAGGATGTTGGCCCTTAAGTCATATTGTATGATGCTATGTATGACATTATGTATGACATTAATGTTGTGATTAACAAAGTTATTTCATTATTATCTAAAAATAATGGCAACATGAATATTGAGACATTATCATATAGTCCATGAGATACATAGTATGTGATTTATGTGAAAAGTGATATAAATCACAGGTTCTTTGTAAACTCAGAATTTTAGTTCATAATCGATGATGAAATTGGCCATTTCATCTATGAAGACTATAACATATCAACTAAGATGATTTGTCTTGATCATGGAAATGGAGATTTCTAGTTGGTATGTTGATATGATTTAAGAGTTAAAATATATTGAATTGGACCGCTGTGAGATTTATTATTCTTCTAACAACTGTTAAATGAATAATAAATCTCACGACTTCTATTTACATGAACTCTTAATCCTGAGAGAATAATGAACTTGATCATGTAGTGTAGGTTTATTTGATATATCAGGAGTGAGATCTAAAGTAACGATCAAAACCTCAGTATGTTGGATAGCCATATTTAGTGTTGATGGAACATATATTCTCAAGATGGAATTCATAGTCTCTTAATGGAGATATAAAATATTCCCATGAGATAAGTTTAATGGTTTTGGTTATTTAGAGAGTTAGGCCTAACCACTTTAGTAAGGAGTTACTAAAGTATATATTTATGGAATTGGATTTCATAAATATATGATGAATAACTTAAAGGATTAAACTGGGTACTCAAGGAATTAAGATGTAGTAATCTTCAAAGTGTCAAGAGTTGACAGAAAAGCCCAAGGCCCTTTGGAGCTAGTGTCTTATTGGTCCCTTTTGGTCCCACTCCAAGCCATATACTTAAGCCCAATTGGAAAGGCCCAAAAGGCTAGCCTAATTAGATAATCAGTTAGATAAAAAAGGAGAAAGATATAGAATTAAGTGAGACACTATTGTGAAATGATGTGTATGTGTAGGAGAAAGCCACTCTCTAATACTCCCTTGGAAACTAATTGAGAGACCACACTTCTTGGGTGTTAGTGGAATTGAAGTGAAGATTAAAAGTGTTCCCAAGTTCTTCTAATCTTTGTTTTGAAATTCACCGCTTCAAGGTACGCTATCTTGTTCTTAAAATCTGAAATTTACATGGTGCATATTATCAATCACGAATGAAGTAAATCCGTTAATTTTCCGCTGTGTATGTTTTGTATGAGATACAAACCATGTTTTTCCAACAATTTTCACCAAGTGAGGGCACATCTTGCTAGGTTGACTTCAGATAAGGTAAATTTATGAGTTCCAGTTGTTCATGCTTTTTTATGTATTTTCCTTAGGATATTCTCCTCCTAACGTTGTGTCTTTATAGGTGAATTGGGCCCCAAGGGCCGGCCAACCCCTTCCTGCTACTAGAGACTTGGAGCCTGCCGCTCTTGTTGCTTCGAAGATTACTCGACCCCTTGAAGGAGCAGGTTTGAGGGCTCTATATCTGCTAAAGAGGGTGAGGTTCCAGTTGGTGGGTATAGATGACCCATAAATTCTGAGGGACCCACTTGAGTTCATGCTTGCTCCATACTCCATGATTAATGCTAAGTACAACTCATGGGGGAGTGGAATTTTCTATGCCGAGTGGCTCATTGAGGGGTTGGACTATGAGGAGTTCAACCTCACTCGCCTCATACCTTCTCTCACTGTCTAGTTATATGTTCAAACTCTTGTTCTTCTTCTCTCTCTTCTTTCTTGGTTTGTCATGACTACTAATGCGGGCAATTGTAATAGGGGGGACCCCCTGCCAGTGAGCCCATTAATCCTCCACATATCCCTTGGACGGTCTATGCCTATGGCCCAGATGACTTTGCTTGGGAGCGTGTCATGCGCAGCAACCCTAATGTCATAAGCTATCCTTTCCCTCCTAACACTCGAGCGGTGAGTTCTTTCTTCCTTTTGTTCTTTCTCCTTTTTCTTTTTTTCTTTCCACCCTATTTATCTTCTTGTTTCAGTCATTAACCCTTCTATCTTCAAATTGCAGCCTATTATCCAAGAGCGTGAGGAGTTGGTATGGTTGGCCGGGAATCTTAAGTTGGAGGTGACCAACTACTCGAAGGAGCTATATGGTCCTGGAGAAGTAGCTTGCCCAGGTGGTGGTGATGATGATGGAGGAGAAAAGGAGAAATAGGAGGCCACTCCTAGCTACCAACCAAGGAACAGGCGACACTATTGATTACCTGCAGTTATAGCATGTATACAACAGACAACAGACAACACACAACTTTTTCTTTTTCTTTATTGCTTTTAATGTTTTTCTTTATTCCTTTTAGAAAACAATCAGGTTTGGTTTGGGACAAAGGATTGTATTAAGAACATCTTTTACATTTATGCCTTTGATTGGAACTTAGCACTTAATTTACAAGATAATGATAAATTGTATGTTTCTATACAACATTGCTTCTTTGATGCTTGCAATCTTGTGCTTGGAATTTCTTGAATGATTCCTTAGGTCACAAGAACGTTAGGAATGCTTGGGAGTAGAAACAATTCGCCCAAAATAGGGAAACAGGGGCTTCTGCCCAGTGCTATGCGTACGTGGAGATGAGCCTGTATATGTAGCTTTGACTTGGCATATGTAGGGTTGATTTCGCGTTTGTGGGCCGTGAATCAAAAAAACCCTAGCCGACTTACTTAGGTATAAAAGTAGTCGTTTGGGTCCAAAACCCTCACCAACGTTTTTCCAACCCAGAGAATACTTTTTCGAGGTCTCCTAATGGCTGAAAACTATCCTTTTGATGTCTCCACTTGGATTAGGAAGCTTGGTCCCGATTTAAAGGATTCTGTTGCTCCTTTTGATGAGCCTCTTCTTCGTGCTGCTGCCAACTATTGGGGATCTTCCTTCCTCGCTGCGAGTTGTTTGGATGTCCCTAAAACCACATCCAATAGGTGGTGTGTTTTTGGCAAACTCAACCTTAGGTTAGTTTTTGATAATTTTTCTGGTTCGGGCTTCTTGAGGGTGAGAGGCCATGATCATACTACCTTCGTGCCTTTTGCTTATGTGCCCTTGCAAGGTATTTCTTGGTTCAATAGTCATATTGTGTAGACTTTTAGATGTGTATGGTGGCTTATGAGCTAAAGAGGGGCAATCTGGAGGGCTTAATCTTAGCGAAAAGTCTAAATGGTTTGGATGACTTTCAAAGGAGGGAAGCAAACTTCTTTGCTGGAAGTCCTCTTCTTCTTTAGGTATGATCCCTAACTTTTGCCTAGGTTCTCAACCTAGCGGGGTCCCTTTAATTTTCCATGGATTGCCTTGTGGTTTTCAACCCATTGAAGCACCTTATATCTTGGCGGAAACTTTCAATGGTTTGGATGCCTTTCAAAGTAGGGAAGCAAGCTTCTTTGCGGGAAGTCCTCTTCTTCTTCAGGTATGATCCCTAACTTTTGCCTAGGTTCTCAACCTAGCGGGATCCCTCTAATTTTGCATGGATTTCCTTGTGGTTTTCAACCCATCGAGGCACCTTATATCTTGGTGGAAACTTTCAATGGTTTGGATGCCTTTCAAAGGAGGGAAGCAAGCTTCTTTGTGGGAAGTCATTTTCTTCTTCAGGTATAATCCCTAACTTTTGCCTAGGATCTCAACCTAGCGGGATCCCTCTAATTTTGCATGGATTGCCTTGCGGTTTTCAACCCATCGAAGGCACCTTATATCGTCTTTCATCTTTCTCTTTATTATTATTATTATTATTATTATTATTATTATTATTATTATTTATTTATTTATTTATTTATTTTTTCACTCATGCTCTCCATTTTTTTCTTCCCTCTCTCTTCTCTCCTCCTCTTCTTTCAGATATGGCTACAAGAAAGGCTTCAGTTGCTTCATCCTCCTACTGTGCCCCTCAGCACCTACCTTCGTAGGCATCTTAGGGACCACTAGCTTTGAGATGTCCTGGGTTTTAAAGCATACATGGAGCTTATGGGTCGCCTAAAGGAGACCGACATTCAGTGGGTTGTGGAATGGTGGCATATCTCAAGCATGGTCCATAATTGTTGCAAGGACCATTGTGTGACTCTAGTTGGGCTTCGTTGCTGCTCTTACCGCTCCACTTGTCGTATCTTTTGGCAATTTGGAGAGTGTCAAGGAGCTCCTAAATGATGAGGGTGCCTTCCACACCGCGGTGTTCACCAATAGGATCTTGGGTAGGATTAGTGAAGATTGGCCACGTTGTAGGGTGATAAAAGACATTGTTCCTCCCAAATACATCTACCCCACTACAAGCAATGGTTGGAGGATGACATGAAGTGGATTCTGAAGGATGAGAAGGCTTACATGAACTAGCAAGAAAATAAGGACTAAGTGACCGCCTTGATATGCCCCATGTTTTACTTTTTTGCGCTTTTATGATTCTCATGATTTTGTTTTTGAATTTAATAAAGGATTGGAATGTTCCAAATCCCCTATGGAAACAAACTTATCATCTTTTAAATTGAGCAATATAGGAATTTTCCTTTTTTTATTATCTTTGCTTATTGTCATCTCATTTATTCATTTATTTTTTCTTTTCCTTTTCCTTTGTCATGTAATTTTTGCCCATGACATCCTTTGAGGAATTTTTGCCATGCCCATGGTCTTTTCTCCTAACTTTTACCTAGACCGCCCTTTCGGGTTTTCAATCTAGCGGGGTTCTTTTGCTTTAATTTTAGCCTAGGTTGCCCTCTCAGGTTTTCAACCTAGCAGGCTTTTTTTTTTCTCTCTCTCTCTCTCTCTCTCTCTCTCTCTTTTCAATGTGGTATTTTTGGAGTCTATCCATATTGATAGGGTGAAGCATTTCTTCCCCATCTAAATCTGTGATTCTTGTAGCACCTCCAGACATGATCTTCTTAGTGATAAAAGGCCCAGACCACCTAGGCTTCATTTTCCCACTGGGATCAAAAGTCTCATCTCTAAGCACCTTTAGGACCAAGTCCCCTTCTTTAAGCTTTCTTGGTTTTTTTAGGATTAGTGCCTTTAAATCTTATTGTATGATGCTATGTATGACTTAATATTATGATTGATAAAGTTGTTTTATTATAATCTAAAATAATGGTAACATGAATATTAGATATTATCATATAGTCCATGAGATGCATAGTATGTGATTTACGTGAAAAGTCACAGAAGATATAAATCACAAGTTTTTTGTAAACTCAGAATTTTAGTTCATAGTTGGTGATGAAATTGGGCATTTCATTTGCGAAGACTATTACATCAACTAAGATGATTTGTCTTGATTATGGAAGTGGAGACTTCTAGTTGGTATGTTGATATGTTTTAAGAGTTAAGACATATTTAACTGGACTGCTGTGAGATTTATTATTCTTCTAACGAATGTCAAATGAATAATAAATCTCATGACTTCTATTTACATGAACTCTTAATCTTGAGAGGATAATGGACCTGATCATGAAATGTAGGTTGCTTTGATATATCAGGAGTGAGATCTAAAGACACGGTTAAATCTCAGTATGTTGGGAAGAGACATTTGGTGCTGATGGAACATGTATTCTCAAGATGGAATTCATAATCTCTTAATGAAGATATAAAATATTCCCTTGAGATAAGTTTAATGGGTTCGGTTATTCAGAGAGTTAGGTCCAACCACTTTAGTAAGAAATTACTAAAGTATATATTTATGAAATTGGATTTTATGAATATATGATGAATAACCTTAAAGGATTAAACCGGGTATTCAAGGACTAAGATGTAGTAATCTACAAAGTGGCAGTCTACATTTATGACTTTGTATTATTATGAATATATTATGAAGGGGTTGCATATACAATAAAGTCTTGGGATATAATTTATAAATAAGGCATAGAGTGCAACTATATTTATATAGTGATATTAAATATAGTTAATGGTAACTTTGGACTTGTCAAGAGTTGAGAGAAAAGCCCAATGCCCATTGGAGCTAGTGTCTTATTGGTCCCTTTTGGTTTCACTCCAAGCCACACACTAAAACCCAATTGGAAAGACCCAAAAGGCTAGCCCAATTAGATAATTAATTAGATACAAAGGGAGAAACATACGTAATTTTATGAGTGTGTGACATCATTGTAAAATGATGTATATGTGAGTGTGAGACACTCTCTTATTCTCCCTTGAAAAAATTCATAGTAGCTGATTGAGAGATCACACTTCTTAGGCACAAGTGGAATTGGGGTGAAGATTAAAAGTGTTCTCAAGAACTTCTGATCTTTGGTTTTGAAATTCACCACACCAAGGTACACTCTCTTATTCTTGAATTTTGAGATTTACATAGTACATGTTCTCAATTGCGAATGAAGTAGATCCATTAATTTTCCCTTGCGTATGTTTTGTATGCTATACAAACATGTATTTTTCTGATAATTGGTATCAGAGCAGTTTTCAATTTCAAATTTGTATAACTTGTTTTGTGAGTTTTGGAATTAGAGATAATAGTTTCATGATATTAGAAGATTATATATTTAATTTTCTGCATGGTTGTTGAAACTATGGTTTGATGAAAACTGATATTGATATTATGATGTTGTTTAAATTTGAATTTAAGTACGTTGAATTGAACTTTAAGGCTATAACATCAATGAAATTTAGTTTTGATATCAAATTCTATATATTATGTTCATATGGTGGTTGTTTGTTCATGACAAACTATTGAAAACTGTCAACATCTTCCCTTTAAAAGCTGAAAACACGCGTTTTTCGCAGGTTACCTTCTCACAAAGTTACTCGCGAAAATTGCCTCTGAAGCACAAAAATTTTCACTGGTAAGCTTTACTCGCGAAATAGTGGTGAGACAGTCGCGAAAGTTTCTGTCTGAATTTTCTGTTTTCACTATTTTGCCTTAACCCATTTTTGCGGGAAGAGCTTACGCGAGATTTTAGGGGAAATTCTTTTTAAGTGTTTTCAAATGTATAAAGTGCAAGACTGTGTGTGATTAGATTACACATGTTTACAAATCAAAAACCTTTCTTTTAAAACATCTAGTGGGAGAGAGATACAAGGGTTGGATCTCACGGTCTCCATTGTCGGTTTATAGTAGTGTGAAATATATATTTTGTTTTTGCTTTGAGCTTAGCATTCCATGCGGAGAGTATTTATTTCATGGTCCTACAAGATTGAATTTCTTGGTTTATAGTGGTTTGATCAAACACCTTGTCTTGGCCTCGAGCTTTGCATTCCATGCGGAGGGTGTTTTGTATCATGGTACTACAAAATAAGCCTGTTAAAGGGATGAAATGTGGCTACACATGATTCTAGACAATGGTATACACTAGACTAAATATTATAGTATCCTATATGCTGAGTTCTTACTATTATTATTTAGAGGCCAAATGTATACGGCATATTATTAGTGTTTGATAAGAGTTATCATGATAGAACTAATAATGAGAAAAGTTCTCAATCAATCATAGTATTTAATATTCACTCTATGCTGAGGGATATTGAATATGAGATTGGGTTGTTGTTGTATATATTATATTATGGTTTTATTAAAGTTCCATACTATATGTTTATATGCTAAATTGATAATGTCCAGTTTACTTATTATATTCATGTTTATTGTTTCCAGATTTAAATCATGGCATCATTTAGCTCACTTGTTGCTATTCTTAATAAAAAAAAAACTAGCTGGATCCAACTATGTTGACTGAAAAAGAAATTTGGACATTGTTCTTATTGCTGAAGAGCACAAATATGTGCTTACTCAACCATGTCCTAGCTTTCCATCATTAGATGCTCCTCTTGAGGAAAAATAGTGATATGATCGTTGGCAAAAATCTAATGAGACGGCCAAGTGCTATATCCTAGCATCTATCTCAAATGTTTTACAGTATCAAATGCAGGATGTAGAACTAGCTTCGGACATTATGCTAAGTCTGAAGGAGATGTTTGGTGAGCAAGGCCATTTTGCAAGGCAAGAAACTATGAGGTAGAGTTATAATACCAAAATGGCTGAAGGTACTTCAGTGAGGGAGCATTGTCTTAAGATGATCTCTAATCTGAATACATTGGAAGTTTTAGGTGTCGATATTGATGGAGAATTCCAAGTGGATATGATACTCCAGTCACTATCAGAATCATTTAAGGAATTCTGACTTAACTATAATATGAAGAAAAATATTTATTTATTGTCTGAATTAATGAATGAGTTGGTAGTGGCGGAAGGCATCCTTGGTACTTCTATTGTTGAAGCCAATATGACTGAAGTTTCTACTTCTCAACCTAAGTCGAAAGGCAAGGGTAAGAAGAAGAAGAAGAAGAAGGACTTTGCCAAGCAAGATGGTAAACAAGTTGTCTTAGGAGTTGCCAACAAAGGAAAGAAAACCAAAGGAAAGTGTTTCCATTGTGGTAAGAAAGGACATTGGAAGAGGAATTGTCCAATATTTAGAGTTGCGAAGAATAAGGGTATGAAAATTTCTTTTCTTCTTGAAATATGTTTGGTACAGAATCCCACAGATTCCTAGTGTGTGGATTTAGATTGTACTAATCATATCTGCAATTCTTTGCAGGGGTTCCAAGAGACCAGAAAGCTGAATGAAGGGGAAATGTTTCTTACCTTGGTTGATGGAAGTAGGATTCCAGTTGTAGTTGTTGAAGTGTTTAATTTATGTTTTGAATCTAGAGTTTTAATATTGGAAGACTGTCTGTAAGTACCTAATGTTCGTAGGAATTTAATTTCTGCAACTTATTTAGGTAAACATGGATATTATGTTATCCTGAAAGATAATGTTGTAATAAAGAAGGGTAAAGCGTTTATCTATTCTGGCAATATTGTTGATGGTCTTTATATTTTAACTCCTGATAATCATGAATTATACAATTCTAAATTAGATAATAACTCTCATGTAAAATCATTAAAGAGAAAGTTTCCTTCTACAAGTGATGCATATCTTTGGCACTTGCGTTTGGGTGATATTAATTCAAACATAATTCAAAGACTTATCAAAGATGGACTCTTAGGGCCCATGGACTTTAACTGGACCGCTGTGAGATTTATTGTTCTCCTAACGATTGTCAAATGAATAATAAATCTCATGATTTCTATTTACATGAACTCTTAATCCTGAGAAGATAATAGACCTGATCATGAAATGTAAGTTGCTTTGATATATCAGGAGTAAGATCTAAAGACACGGTCAAAACCTCAGTATGTTGGGCAGCCACATTTGGTGTTGACGGAACATATATTCTCAAGATATAATTCATAATCTCTTAACGGAGATATAAAATATTCTCTTGAGATAAGTTTAATGGGTTCGGTTATTCAGAGAGTTAGGCCTAACCACATTAGTAAGGAGTTACTAAAGTATATATTTATGAAATTGGATTTCATAAATATATGATGAACAACCTTAAATGATTAAATCGGGTACTTAAGGACTAAGATGTAGTAATCTACAAAGTCGCAGTCTACATTTATGACTTTGTATTATTACGAATATTTTATGAAGGGGTTGCATGTACAATAAAGTCTTGGGATATAAATTATAAATAAGGCCTAGAGTGTAACTATATTTATATAGTGGTATTAAATATAGTTAATGGTAACTTTGGACCTGTCAAGAGTTGAGAGAAAAGCCCAATGCCCATTGGAGCTAGTGTCTTATTGGTTCCTTTTGGTCTCACTCCAAGCCACACACTAAAGCCCAATTGGAAAGGCCCAAAAGGCTAGCCCAATTAGATAATCAGTTAGATACAATGGGAGAAACATACGTAATTTTTTTAGTGTGTGACATCATTGTAAAATGGTGTGTATGTGAGTGTGAGACACTCTCTTATTCTCCCTTGAAAAAATTCATAGTAACTGATTGAGAGACCACACTTCTTAGGCACAAGTGGAATTGGGGTGAAGATTAAAAGTGTTCTCAAGAACTTCTAATCTTTGGTTTTGAAATTCACCACACCAAGGTACACTCTATTATTCTTGAATTCTGAAATTTACATAGTACATGTTATCAATTGCGAATGAAGTAGATCTGTTAATTTTCCACTGCGTATGTTTTGTATGCGATACAATCATGTATTTTTCCGACAGGTTTCACTTTCCTGTTGAATGCTTTAGCAATCCTTTTCTGGTATACTTTTCTCATCTATCAAAGCCAATTGTTCATATCTTGCCTTAGCCCAATTCTCTTCTAGGACCTTAGTTTGTACCAATACCCTCAAAGCTTGTATCTTCACCTTAATGGGAAGCACCACCTTACTACCATAAACCAAAGAGTAAGGTGTTGCCACAGTCGATGCTCAGGTAGAAGTTCTATAACCCCATAGGGCAAATGGAAGATTCTCAGCCTAATCTTTGTATGTCACTACCATCTTGACTAGGATATTCTTCACATTCTTATTGGTTGCTTCTATGGCCCTATTAGCTTGTGGTCAATATGGTGAAGATTTGTGATGCTTAATGCCATTTTCTTCCATGACCCTTCAGACTTCACCTTCAAAGTGGGAACCATTATCGGAAATGATCTCTTGGGGTACCCCAAACTGACATATGATATTATTTTCTAAGAACTAAGCCACATGCCTAGCCTTCAACAAGGAGTAGGAGGCTGCTTCCACCCACTTAGTGAAGTAGTCAATTGCCACTAAAATGTACTCATGCCCGTTTGAAGCCTTATGAGCTATTCTGCCAATCACATCTATGCCCAAACTGAGCATGGTCATGGAGAGGTCATGCTATACAACTCATTAGGTGAAACATGGTTCAATTTGGCGTGTGTTTAACAATCATGGCAGCTCTTCACATAGTCCACACAATCAGTTTCCATCATATTCTAGTAGTATCCTTTAGGATTTTCTTGGCTAACATTCTTCCATTCATATGAAGGCCATAAATTCGTTGATGAACTTCTTCCATTACCCTCTCGGTTTCTTCCCTCTTTAAACAACGAAGGTGTACACCATCATAGAACCTTCTATAGAGTTTTCCTCCACATAGGATGTATTAGGTTGCCATCATCCTAATGGAACGATGTTCCCTATTATCGGCACCATTCGAATATGCCCCTAGTTCCAAGAACTTCATGATATCATAGTACTATGGAACTTCCTCTTCCTCTATGGCCATTACTGGAGCTTTAGTCTTCCTTTTGTGCATTTCCTCATAACTTTTTTTGATCTCTAAGGGTCGTGTCCATACTCCCTCGGGTATTTCAACAATGGAGGCTAAAGTAGCCAAGGCATCCGCAAACTGATTCTGAGTTCTAGAGATGATTGTGTACTCAATCTTGTCAAAGGTTTTGGTCAAATCCTCTAGGTATTGTTGATAGGGCTTCTTGCACTTTCCACAACTTTTGCACTTAGGCTATAACCAACGTTGAATCCCCAAAGACTTCAGCTTCTTTTACCCCCAATTCTTAAAGATCTTTCATTTCGGTAATGCAAGCTTCATATTTAGCCATGTTGACAGTTGCTCAAAGTTTAATTTGATTGCCAAAGGTATGTGAGATCCCTCGGGAGTGGTTAAGAGTATTCCTATCCCATTTTCATTTTGGTTTGCGGCTTCGTCAAAGTACATCTTCCATGTCCTTACCTCAACATCCAAAATATCTTCATCCGAAAAAATCCTCTTTGCCCTCTTCCACCTCTATAGGGTTCTCGACACAAAATTTTGACACAACACTTCCTTTGATAGCCTTCCTAGCCACATAATTCAAGTCGAATTTTGCCAATAAAATCAACCATCTTGACAATCTTCCACTCAAAGCGGGCTTCTTAATGGGTCCGTTCTTGCCACTACCCATATTTGGAAGGGTAAAATGATGTGTCTCAATTTCTGTACGGCCCAAACAAGTGTGAAGCATGAATTTTCTATGGGAGTGCACCTAGTCTTGTAATCATGGAATCTTTTGCTCAAGTAATATATGGCTTTTTCATTCTTCTTATCATCTTTCTTGTGCAAGCATACTTCCAACCGCATCCCTTATAATGGAGAGGTATAGGAGTAAGGGTTCTCCATGTTGTGGAGGCACTAGGATAGGTGGGTAGAGGAGATATTCCTTGATAAGTTCAAAGGCTTTTTGGCATTCATCATTCCATGTGTGTGGTTCATCCTTCCTTAGGAGTTTGAAGATGGGCTCACAAGTGGAAGTGAGCGTGGCAATGAATCGACTAATGTATTGTAGCCGACCTAAGAAGTCTCTAATCTCTTTCTCACTTTTAGGTGAAGGCATTTCCAATATGGCTTTGATCTTGGATGGGTCAACTTCTATCTCTCTATCACTTACTAGGAATCTTAACAACTTTCCAGTGGTTACTCCAAACGTGCACTTTTATGGGTTCAATCTCAATCTATATTCTTTAATCCTCTCGAAAACCTTCCTCAAGTTCGTGGTGTGGCTTTCTCTATTTTTGGATTTCACTATCATGTCGTCGGCATACACCTCTACCTTATTATGCATCATATCATGTAGAAAGGCCATAGCCATCCTTTGAGAACTTTCCCTAGCATTCTTGAGGCCAAACGGCATTACCGTTGTAACAATAGATTCCCTATTCACTAGTGAAAGTGGTTTTGGTCATATTTTTAGGAGCCATCTTGATTTGGTTGTATCCTGAAAAACCATCCATGAAGGACATCAAGGTGCTTCCCGCTGTGTTATCTACGAAGACATCAATGTGGGGGAGGGGGAAGTCATCCTTAAGGCATGCCTTATTCAAGTCTCTAAAATTCACACACATCCTTACCTTTCCATCCTTCTTAGGTACGGGCATAACATTGGCTATCCATTTAGATTGGCTATCCATTTGGCTTGGCTTACGGGTTTGATGAACCCTACCTTTAGTTGCTTAGTGACTTCCTCTTTGATCTTTAAATGCCATTTGGTCCTTATTCTTTTCAATTTTTGCTTGACAGGCACCATATGGTCATGAGTATCAATGTGATGTTGGGCTATCTCGGGGTCAATTCCAAGCATATCTTCATAAGACCATGCAAACACCTTTTGAAATTCCATGAGGAGTTCTTGAAGATCCTTCTTTTCTTTTTCATTTAAAGTTGAGCAAATTTTAATTAAGCATGGATTTTCATCATTACCCAAATTAATAGTTTCAAGAGTTAGTTCCATAGGTTCAATTTTCTTTTCCAATTGTTTATTAATTTCATTTTCAAATTCATTTGAATCATTTAAGTGCAAAAATTTCAACGTTATGGGACACATAAAAGTAAGCCAAATCAGAATTCATTTTATTGAAAGTATTGAAAAGTACTTTGAACTTGCATTACAAAACTTTTTTCCCCGGTTTTTAGAGAACCCAACCCAAGTCCAATTATTAATGGGCCCTATGATAGGCATGATAAGCTTTAAAGGATCACTTGGCTCTTCATTGGTGATGGTGAACACATCCCCACTCATCTTCATCATGGTCTTCATTGCTTTAACATCCATGTAGTTCACCTAATCAACCTCTTCTTGCCTTTCTTTGATCACTACGGTAGGCTTCTCCTTAAAAGTGAGTTTCTCATTAAAGAATATTTTCCAACCTAGATACACCTTTCCATCTTTACCTACCCAATGTTCGGGCAAGCCACAATAAGGGGAGTACCCTTTTTCTTTCACAAAATTCCCACTGAGAGTGTTGTTGTTTTTCTTGATTCCGTCGCAGCCTTCATGGAATCCTAGGCCCTCCTTGGTTACTTGAGTCTTGATATTGGGGAACTCAACTACCCATTTTCCTTCCTTTCTAAGGCCCATACCAAGCATGTACCCCATGTTCTTCATCATTGCAATCACCTCATGGCTACAATTTGGGGACAAATCAGTAGCATACTTTTCATCCTTCAATCCATAGTCGTCCATATTCACTCATTTAAAGCTCACTTGCTCCTTCTTTGAGTCCACAAATTGGTGCAAAGATCTCACAATATTCAAGCACAATGGCAATCCCTCATTTTCATGGGATCTTTATCTTTTGGTGTAGTGATGAAGGATTGCCCTATTAGGGTCAAGCCAAGCCCTTCCCAAGAGAAGGTTGTAATTTGGGGTGATGTCCATGACATGAAATTTCATAATGTTTTCCATTGGCCCAATCTGACAAGGAGCCTTGAAAGTACCCATGACCTTTCTTTAAGTGTTGTCATATGCCCTTATAGTCATGGGAGAAGGAATGACGGTCTCCATATTTAGGCCAATAGTGAGGGCGGTCCTAAAAGGACATACATTCAAGGTGGATCCATTGTCAATAAGAACCATTGGGACTTTGGCACCCATGCATTCAATGGTGATTTGCAAAGGCCTAGTGTGAGTAGCTCATTCGGGAGGGAGATCTTCATCGGAAAAAGTGATGAGAGGGCCTGAGGGACCTTCAACGCCCATGAGAGACAAAACTTCTTATGGTGTAGTTTCTATTGGTACTTATTTTTCATTCAAGGTGTCCAAGAGAGCCTTACGGTGCTTTTGAGAGGCCATGAGCATGCCCCATACAAACACATGATCTTGGGTTTTCTTCAATTTCATCAAGACACTATCCTCTTCTTCTTTATCTTCTTTTCCCTTAGGTTCTATGGGCTTGGATCCTTCCCCTAGATCCCTACCAAGATGACCCTTTTCGAAAAAGGATGGCTTGTAGTGCTTCCCACTCCTAGTGATATTTGCTACATTTTCCTCGAAAAACCTTTTCTTCGAAAATCTTTTCTCCAATTCCTTCACTCCTTTGGTAAGTATTCCCCATATTGTTACTGCCTCCTTCAAGGCCTCATATTCTTCATCCCATATCCCTGGAACTTCTATGGCATTGACATTGACATTTGTGGTCCTATTCAACTTCATCTATTTGCACCCAATTTTGATACCGAGGGGGAGCCTTACAGTAATTAGGCAAATGGTTTTTTCTAATGTTAGGTTTGGTGATGATGTTTGGATTTGAGAGGGTTCCATTGTTTATGAGGTCTTGTATCTTGTGTTTGAGGTGGAACAAATTGTCGATTTTGTGGCTAGATTTTTGGTGGTAGCGGCAATATTCATTGAGGTTCCAAGAGGGAGGTATGGGATTAGGCATGGGTGTAGGGTCTAAAGGCTTGATGAATCCTTTGGAGGATAGGTTTTCATATGCTTGGGCGAGGATCATTCTTAGGTCGAAGAATTTTCGACGACCTTTCTTTGGGTAGGCCAGTGTTGATTGAGGTTGTTAGGGTTTGTGCCCTAAAATCCAATTTATTGGCATGTCATGATTAATTATATGAGACTATTTATAAATGAACTAATGAGACATTATCATAGTTCATGAGATGCATTGTATATGGTTTATGTGAAAAGTCACAGAAGATGTAAATTACAAGTTCCTTGTAAACTCAAAATGTAGTTTGTAGTCGGTGATGAAATTGGGTGTTTCATCTGCGAAGACTATAACACATCAACTAAGATGATTTATCTTGATCATGGAAGTGGAGACTTCTAGTTGATGTGTTGATGTGTCTTAAGAGTTAAGACATATTGAACTGGACCGCTGTGAGATTAATTATTCAATCAACAACTGTAACTTGAATAATTAATCTCACGACTTCTAATTTCATAGACTCTCAATCCTGAGAGGGTAGTGAACTTAATCATGAAATGTAGGTTACTTTGATATATCAGGATTGAGATCTAATATTTACGGTTAAAATCTCAGTATGTTGGGTAACCACACATAGTATTGAGGGAACACATATTCTCAAGATGAAATCCATAATCTCTTTTAGTAGAAACATGAAATATCCTCTTGATATAAGTTTAATGGGAACTGGTTATTTAGGGCGCCTACTTTAGTAAGGAGTTACTAAAGCTTATATTTATTGAAATTGGATTTCAATAAATGTGAATAACTAAAAGATTAAACCGGGTACTCAAGGATAAAATAGTTGTTTACAAAGTGACAGTTTACTATGACTTTGTTCACTATGGATATTTCATGGAGGGGTCAAATGATATTATTAGAGTCTTGAGATATAATTTATTAATAAGGCCTAGAGTGCAATTATATTTATATAGTGGTATTAAATATAATTAATGGTAACTTTGGACTTGTCAAGAGTTAACTAAAAAGTCCAAGGCCTATTGGAGCTAGAGTTTTATTTGTTCCCTTTTGGTCCCATCTCAAGCCACAAACTAAAGCCCAATTGGGTAGGCCAAAAGGCTAACCCAATTAGATAATTAGTTAAGTATTAGGAGAAAAACATACAGAATTTTCATAAGATGGAAATGGTGTGTATGTGGGTGTAAGCCACTCTTATTCTCTCTTCAACACATACATGAAAACTGATTGAGAGACCACACTTCTTGGGCATCATGTGGAATTGAGATGAAGATTAAAGGTATTCTCAAGTCTTGGTTTTGAATTTTACTGCATCAAGGTACGCTTTCTATTTTTTGTTCTAGAATTCAAGGTTACATGTTATCTCTTATGAAAGAAGTAGATCCGTGATTGTTGCTTCCGTTGTGTGTTTTGTATAAGATACAAAACCAAATTTTCCAACAAAGGTATGATGACGCTTAAATTTACGGGATTGGGTGCTTTAGTGGTAGTCCCCCTTACATATGTCTTCTTGGTTAGAGGCTTGCTTTCCCCTTTCTCCAGTTTTCCATTATTGAGAGCATCTTTAATTCTTATCCCACAATCACATAATTCTCCAAATAAACTAATAGGTGATGACAAAAGCCTACTATTATAAACCAAAAGCAAGTTCTTGATGATCATGTTGATTTGGTATTTCTCATTTGGCCTATTGACCATTCTAGACGTCTTTTTCTTCCATTTAGTCATGTATTCAAAAAACATCTCCCCTACGCCTTGTTTGGTAGTCTCGAAATCCCTTAGTCACATCAATCATGGTGTTAAAGATGAATTGGTCCACAAACAACTCCATTAGCTCATTCCACAACTTGGTTTTGCTTGGATCAAGGCTATAGTACCACCTCGATGCACATCTCGTGAGTGAGAAAGGAAATGCAAGCAAAGTTTGCTTCTCATCTAGCCCTTTCATTTCCACAATGCTTCGGTATCTTCTTATGTGTTGCTTTGGATCCCCAGTCCCATAAAATTTTTCAGCATCAGCGATCTTGAACTTGGGAGGCAATGCAATAGGAGCCTTTGAGCTTACTCCCCCCATGTTATATAGGTAGTCATCCATCCCTTATGCCTTACGGAAGGCAATTCGCATCTTCTCCATCTTTTCCCTCATAGCCATGGTTTCCGTGGTGAGCTTCTAAAATTGCTTGTTTCTTTCATACTCCTCTTTGTCTTTTTCATCCCATTCTTCATCTTCCTCCTCATCATCATGGATTTCCACATGTTTGGATTTCTTGAGCCTAGATTCTTCCAACCTATTGAGGTGTCCTCCTATTTTCTTAAGAGCTTCTCCATGTTCGTTCAAAGCCTTAAGGATCCTTTGTGCCATTAGGTCTTCTATGGAGGTAGCCATTGTCTCTTGTGGGTTTTCTTCTTCTTGGTATGTACCCTCTATCTTGATCAAGCACCTTCCTTTCTCTCAAATCCAAATGGGAGTAAGGGCATGTTTTTTTGACTTTGGCAGTTCAATGACGCTTGAAAAGAAGCCCCATTTTCATTGAATTCATGTCCTAATTAAAAGGTTCCCTTTACTTATTAGATGTTCTTAGAAAATTCTTAAGTTTATTTTAATGGAGACCCAATTACAATATCATTCTCTTCCTTCTCATGGATCCTTGCTTCTTGTTTCATTGGGCTTGGTCCATTTACAATAAAGCTCTCATCTTTCTCTTGTGGGCTTTCATTAGAATATACTTAGGAATTTTCAACCCTTTGTCTCAAACTTGGGCCTACAATGTATTCATCAGCTTTGGGCTTTTCATTTTTATTCATTATTTCATCACTTTTTCTTTTTCTTGAAATAACCCTCTGGCTAGAATATTTTGTGGCCTTCCTTTCAAAGTCTATGAAATTCTCATCATTTTGGGCGTAGGAATACAACAAAGAGACCCAAGCTTAGAGTGTTTCATTTTGGCTTTGAAGGATATTGGATGCTAAGTCCATAGCATACATGTTACCTTAGGCCCAAAATCCTCCTTTCCAAAAGGCATTTTGATTCGGGCCTACGATAGCAATTAGGTTACGGTCTTATGAACCTTTCAAGTTAAGATATACCTTTGGATTTAGGGACAAGCCTCTACATGTGAGAACTTATTTTCTTTTGTCCCACAACAATCTTAGGGTATACCATAACTTTAGGGCCATCTCTTCTGTTTTTATACCTTTTATTTGTCCTTTAGAATTAGGTGAATACATGGTATGTGGTTGAAAAAAACAAGAGATATATAAAGGGTGCCCTTCATGGTAGGATCTAGGATCTTTCTAGTTTGGGTAGGCTCCCTAAGGCTAAAGTGATGGATAAGTAGGTCACTCACATCTAGGTGGGCTATGATTCCAACCAAGGGCCTAAGTGGACCCCATAGTGGATTGGTAGCAAACCTTTAATGTACTTAAGGCCCTATTCAGATTACAAATGTTCCTTGGTTGGGGTAAAGGTCTTTCTTCCATATCCTCCAAGTAATAAGCCCCTATTCCAGCTACGTCCGTCACATGGTAGGGCCCTTCCCAATTTGGGGCGAGCTTCCCCGCACTCTAATCTTTCATATTCCCCACTACTTTCCACAAAACAAGGTCTCTTGCTACAAATTCCCTAGGCTTTACATTCCTGTTATACCCCTAGGCCAACTTCAATTGATAATCAGCATGTCGGACGGATACCATGTCTCATCTTTCCTCCAAGGAGTCTAAATTCCCGACCATTCGAGCGTCATTATTGCTTCGCGAGAAGTCTGCAACTCTCATGCTTGATAAGTTGATCTCAATTGGTATTACTGCCTCTACTCCATACGTCATGGAGAAAGGGAGTCTCACTCGTTGACCTCCTCGATGTGGTTCAGTAAGCCCACAAAGGCAATTTCCTTTCGCCCCTTCCAGTCGTTTCTTCAAACCATTCACTATTGTCTTATTTGTTGCTTATGCCTATCCATTGCTCTGGGGATAAGCCAGTGACGAATACCTGTTAATTATTCCTAGATTACTATAGTTCGGAAGGCTTTACTATCAAATTGCAGTCCATTATTTGAGATCAGAACCTAGGGTACCCCAAACCTTGTGACAATGTTCTTTCACACAAATTTCTTCATATCTACATCACCAAGGCTTTGACTTCCACCCATTTTGTGAAATAATTGGTAGCAACCAACACAAACCTCCTATTTCTCGTCACTCGAGGGAATGGTTTGATTATTCTAGACCCCATTGTGCGAAGGGCCAAGGGCTAGTGACCAAGTTTAGATTTTTGCCCGGTTGATGAATGATTGGTGCATGTCTCTAGCATTGGTCAAATGTTTTAGGCGAAAATGCATTTTTGGTCCCTACATTTTGGGTCAATTTCCATTTTGGTCCAAAAATTGATTTCGTTACTAATGTCGTCCTTAAAAAAAGAAAATAATTTTAAAAATGGTCCTTGTCGTCAGCCAACCAACGGAAAAATCCTACGCGTCTAAAAGAATGCCCTGCTTGCTGACATGGCGCTGACATGGCCATTAAAATATTATTGAAAAAAGATTATTTGGCATTTTTAAATGCCATGTTAGCATTTAAATTAATATAAGGCAATATTCGTACTTGAACCAATTCCTTCGCATTGTTTACCCTTGATAGGCTCTCGGTGCCCTGTAATTGCTATAACTGCTTTGTTTCAACTTGCTCCTTCTACTTAATCTCATGATTTATTGTGGCCACCAAGCACTGTCTTGCTACCTTTTGGTTAGTTCGGACCACAGCAACCCCATCTTCAGTAGGGAATTTGATCTTTCGGTACAACGTAGAAGGCACTGCCCCCATAGCATTAGACATGGCAATACGGGTCAGAATTGTTTGACCCAACCCGACCCGACTCGAAAAATACTAGACCCGAGCCCCATTTTTTTCAGGTCAACCCGACCTGACCCAGATAACCCGTGACTCGACCCGTTAAAAAAATATTTAAATTACGTCTTGATACTAGGTGCATAAAGCACCTAAGTACCAAAACTAGTAATCAAATGATTCAATTATGATCATATAAAATTATAAACAACTAAACAATTGAAAAAAAAAAAAATTGTCATGACATGAGAGAATAGAGATTCATCATTCATGACAACATTGAAAAGACAATTCACAACATCAACACTCCAACAGGCAATAGGTCCAACATGTTACACAAGGCTGTGCCTGTCACAACCATTAAAAAAAAAAAAAATCTCATTCAATGGTCAATGCTTGCTAGCTGTAGTCCATTTTCGGATTTTCCAAAGCCAAAGAGGCAAGATACAAAATGACAAAATGCACAATACCATTAATCAATTATACAAAGTTACAAACTTGAAAGTTTAAGTTCCTCAGTTCAGTAATTCAGCTTTACTCTTTTAGGCTTTCTTGGTTTCTCAGTTTTCTCTTGTGCCTCCGGCCTGCCCTTCTTCACACATTCGGCATTCCACAGTTTTTTTTTTGTTTTTTTTTTTCTTTTTGTTTTTTTGTTTCACACAAAACAATCAAAGCTTGAGCCTCTGCCTTTCTCCATTGCTCTGCTTTCTCACTTCTCTCAGTTCTCTGTCTCTCGCCACCCACAGGCCGCACGGCCTACACAGCTGCTGACCTATTTAAGAGGAGCACAACCACAAATCATCAACTATGGTGAAGGTAAGTTAAATCATTTTCATCATTCTCTTATATCCCTAAATGTTTTTAGTTTTTGGATTGATTTTTTAATATTATGAATTTATGATTTAGCAATAATAATATAGTATATTGCTCTGCCTCTGCTAACATTATATTTAATTGTTTGTGTGTTTGATTGTTGAATGAATGTGTCATTTGGATGAATGTGCCATCAAATATAGTATACTGCTCTGCCTCTACTCTGCCTCTGTGTCATTTGGATGAATGTCTTATGTAATTATGTTCACAGTTTCTTTAGATGCTTTAAGTAGACTAGAATTTTAATTTTAATTATATATTTTGCTTTGATAATTAGAGTATATCGGCTTTTCTGGCTATAAATTTGGAAATTGATGATGATACTACAATTATGGATACTTCTACTAATCCTTCTCCATCTTTAAGAGTTAATTCAAAATCAAAGTTTAAGAAACCAAAAAGAGTTCCAGGGAAAAATAAAGAGGAAAAACATTACACTTCTATCGTTTGGACTGAATTTGTGAAATTGCCTATTAATGAAGACGGGATAAGTAAGGCTACTTGTCAATGGTGTGGGAAATTTTTTTTGGCGGATAGTCATCATGGAACATCAAACTTGCATTGCCATCTTCTCAAGTGCCTAAAACGAAATGAAGTAAAACAAGATGGTGAAGAAGAGGGTAGGGTGTCACAATTACAAAACAAGATAATTCAAGAAGAGTTTCATGAGATGTTAACGGAGGATATTATTAAACATAATTTACCATTTAGCTTTGTTGAGTATGGGGGCATTAGAAAAGTTTTTAGCTATCTAAATTCAGATGTTAAAAATATTTCTAGGAATACTTCAAAAGCTGATGTTCTAAACTTTACAAGAAAGGGAAGGATGATGTTAGAAATAAATTGAAATCAATTCCTGGTAGAATATGTTTGACTTCGGATTTATGGACCTTTGTTACAAGTGAGAGATATATTTGTCTTACGGCACATTATGTGGATGAGAATTGGGAATTGAAAAATATTATCTTGAATTTTTGTCATATGCCACCTCCACACACGGGAACTCTTTTAACGGAGAAAATTTTAAGCTTCTTGGAAGAATGGGGTATTGAGAAGAAAATATTTTCCATTACTTTAGATAATGCATCTAATAATGATAATTGCCAAGATTTCATAAAGAAAAAGCTTAATGAGGGGGGTTTATTGTTATGTGATGGTATCTTTTTTCATGTGCGTTGTGGTGCTCATATATTGAATCTTATTGTTCAAGAGGGATTGAAAGTAATAGATGACTCGGTGATTAAGACTCGAGAAACTATGAAATATCTTAAAGGATCAGAGAGTAAAATGTGCAGATTTGAAGAATGTGCCAAGATAGTTGGTATAAAGAGAACAAAGGGTTTACGTTTAGATATGTGTACAAAATGGAATGCAACATATGACATGATCGACAGTGCTATGAGATATCGTTCTGTGTTGAACCATTTAGCAGAGGAAGATGCTAATTTCAAGCATTGTCCATCAAGGGATGAATGGAATAGAGTTGAAAGGATAACTTGGTTTTTGAAACCTTTCAATGACATTACAACCTATTTTTTGGAACTGATTACCCTACAACAAATCTATATTTTCAAGGAGTGTCTCAAATTGAATTGCTCTTACTTGAAGAAATGGAGAGCCAAGAATAATTTATCAGTAATATGGCAGAATGGATGAAAGTTAAATTTGACAAATATTGGGATTGTTATAGTGTGGTGCTAGCTTGTGCCATTGCTCTTGATCCAAGGTATAAGTTGGATTATGTGGACTATATTTTCAAGAAAATAGAGCCAATTACACACATTGCTGAAATGAAGGTGGAGAGCATTGAGACTACATTGTATAAGCTTTTTTCAGAATATGAATGCCCCAAGCCTATGGCCACTGTTTCATCTTTCGTTGGGAGTTCTAGTCATACTAGCGGTGCTGTGGATGATCCTGATGATGATGGAGATAAGGAAGATGATGAAAGTGAATTGCATTTTGTTTGGTATATGTTGTGCTATGTTTTTTTAATAATAAAGATTGTAATGTTGTGTGGTATTATTTTTCATTGCAATTTTTTTTAATGATTAGGAATTTGATCATTATGAAAGTGGTCGTGGTACCAAAATAAAAAAAATCTCAGTCGGACTTGTATTTAGAAGAGCCTAGACTTAAACAAAAGCAAAATTCAAAGTTGGAAGTTCTCTCTTGGTGGAAAGAGCATTACAATCGGTTTCCAGAGCTCTCTTTAATGGCACGGGATCTCATGAGCATTCCAATAACCACTGTTGCTTCTGAATCAAGTTTTAGCATTGGGAAAAAAAGTTCTTACTCTGTATCGATCACGTCTTTTACCTAAGAATGTGGAAGCTACGTTGTGTACTAAAAGTTGGCTATAAGGATTTCAAGGTAATTTAATTTTTTTACAGTAATAATTATACAATTTTAATTCTTTATTGATTTGCTTTCATGGTACATTAAGTTATATTAAAATATTTTATTGTAGATGAAGATGTTGACGAAATTGGCCAACTTGAGCTACAATTTGCAAGTATGAATATTTGCAGTGCTAAATCTGCTACCAACTTTGAGTAGATTGAGATTGAGGTGTAATTCTTATAAAATATTTACTTATTCTTCTTTACTTAATATGTTATGTTTATTTTTAAATCTTTTTTTGTTTAGTTTATCTTTCTAAGTAATCTAACTTTACTATTATTTTAAATGTAACAGGAACATGTGCACTTCAGAAGACCGATAACTTGCTACTTTGCTGGCTTACTTGTTTTGTTTGTTTTAAGATCTATTTCTTTTTGAAGATGTAAACTTGTAATTATATGTATTTTGATAGTGAACTATTAACATTGAAGACTTTTTCCATCATGAATTTATGACTATAAATAATTTTTGTCATGCTCAAGACTGTCAGAATTGGAAGGATATTAACAAGTGGCATTAAGTGCAATTTATTTGCTTAATTGATTTTATTCATTCTCTCTAAACAGGTTGTCATTGATTTGTTTTTGTAATTGGAAAAAAAAAAAACTTGTTTGAAAAATATGGGTCAACCTGACCTACAACCCAATTGACTCGTAACCCGATTGACCCGACACGACTCGCTCGTTTTGTCACGTCTACATAGCATGAGCCCAAGGAGGTCCCAAAATCACAGTTTATGGTGAAAAGACATTAACCACTATGAAATATACCTCAACCTCCTTTCCCTCGATTACTACAGAGAGTTTTATCTGCCCTTCGGGCACTACTACTTTCCCATCAAATCCCACTAGCAGTGTGTCATACTTACTAAAATTCTCTAGTTTCAACCCTAGCCCCTTATATAGATTAGGATACATGATCTCAGCCCTACTCCTTTGATCTATCATGACTCTCTCCACTAAAAATCTACCAATCTGCAAAGTCACCACCAAGGCATCATCATATGGCTGGAATTTTCCTTCCAAATCTGCTTCACCAAAAATGATCGGGATCGAAATCCTCCTGAGCTTCTTCTCAGGTCGGTCCATGGCCTCTGCCTCAGATGGGGTCACTACACTCAATATGTCCTTCTAATGGCTCACACTTATTCCAATGGAGGTTGCATGAATGACCTCATTAATTACCAGTGGTGGGGGAAGTGGGTTGTTACTTCGGCTTCCCAAGCCCTGGCTTGCACTTACCCCTCCTTGGCCGACCACAACTTCCTTCAAATGCCCTACCTTTACAAGCTACTCCAAGTGGTCCTTCAACACACGACACTGCTCGGTAGTATGACCTTTCTCTCTATGGTAAGTACAATATAAGCTCTGATTCCTTCTAGTCGGGTCCCCACCCATCTTCCCCGACCATCGAAAGTAAAGTTCATTCTTGATGCGCTCGACGATCTTATACATAGGCTCCTTAAACGTCACATTAACTCCCTCAGTTCACTGCATCAAGTCCATACTCGGGACCCCTTGGTTCCCTCCTAGTTCTCTGCTGAAACCTCTCGGGACGATAATCTTTGTTGTATTGTGAAGAGGTCTGGGCTTTGCCTTTGCCCTATAGCTTGTCGTCTTCCAATCTCTTATACTCCTCAATCCTTTTCATAAGCTGGTGCATGTTCTCGGGGGGATCCATAGTTAGAGAGTCCCTTAGTTCTGACTCTTAGGGGAGCCTAAACAGGAAGGTATTGGCGGCTACCTGCTCATTCCCCCTACTATCTTATTATATAACTCCTAGTACCTATTTGCATAAGATCGGAGGGTCTCCCCACTCCTCATGGACAACAATGCATTGATCGGTTGAGGAACCTTGCTGCATGTTATGAATCGTGCCCTGAACACCTGCATAACCTCCCCAAAATTGTGAATAGAGCCTTTTCGTAAACGATTAAACCACCTCATTTCCATTGGCTCGAGGCTACACGAGAACACCTTGCATATCAAACCATTGTTTTGGGAATAAAGTGACATTATCTGAATATAGTAACTTACATGCTCCATCAGATTGGTTTTTCCGTCATAAATGGTAAACGGAGGGTCAGTGAAATGCCTCGGCATTTCCATACGCTCTATTTCATTGAAAAAGGGTGAATGGGCAACTCTCCTAAATGCCCAGCTCATGGTGTCCAATACGGCATTATGATGCTCGTGCCTATCATGATAGGGGGATTCATGACGATGCCCCATGGTTTTGTGAGATCTGTCCCTTGACCGACGCAAACCGCCAGTAGACGAGTCCTCATGGTCCCTTCTACGACGTCGGCCTCTCAACTCAATCTCCAGATCCTTAACGTGCTTTCGTAAATTCTCCAGCTCTCGTTCTTAATCACTGCAATGAGACTGGTCGGGGATATAAGACAGGGTTTGTTCCCCTTGGGAAGACCCCTTGTAAGAATCATGTCTGGTCTAACACCTTTCTTGCATATGCTATTGTTCCCTTCTACGCTCCCTTTCCAGCCTCTTATGACCCCTTGAGGAAGCTCTCGAATGATTTCCTCCAACTGAGCCTTCATTGGCATGCGGACCCTCCATATTTGGACGATATCAAGCTACCTCGAAGCCTCTACTTGAGTAGGATCCCATAAATGGCGTCAATTATGGTCCCCAAACCTATTAGAGCCGATGTCTTGGGCAAAGGATTTGGGCCCCCAATTTATTTATTAGTAGGTTTCCTAACAATCCTACGGGAACGGTTTCAAACACAAACTAAATAGTCCAATTTGTATTATTTTAGTGAAATTTTTAAACCTACACCCCTTACCCTCTAATAGTTCTTCTCCCTTATTTGCTCACACTCCTTCTTTCTCTGCTTCCTCTCTTTTATCCTCGTTTTTCCCCATTTTTTCCAACTAACCCCCACTTGTTTGCCTTCCCTCTCCTTATATAGTCTCTCCTTAGTGGGGTTCTAATCATTATTGTTTCACCAATTTCCATGCATTTCCACTTTCGCCAGAATCCCAAGAAACCATCATGCCTTTTGAGGATTCTCTTGAAACTTGTTCTAGACACCAAATAGTGCTCGGTAGCGAGTTCCCCAAAGGCACTAACAACTCTCGACAACTATCTTTAGTCTAATTGTTTCTTCATCGATTTCCCACCACCTCACTAGTCGGTAGTGGGTTGAACAATATGGGATTCCCCCGAGTGATAATTTCTAAGTCCCAATATATGTATTGTCAGGCTAAGCTCATTCCAACCGGGTTTAGGTCCACTTCCATCTTATGGGCTGGCTTTGGCTACTTAAGCCAATCTTGGGCCATAGTTAAGTGGGTTGGTACTGATTCACTGGGCCCAAACCCCCCATATATGTCATTTTCACATGCTATTGTACATATTATCTCTTACTCTCTCAAGCTACCTATATATATACACGTGTGTGTATTTAAATGACATGATTGTAATATAAAATTTTGAAGTTTAAATTTACACATTTTTTTTTTCAAAAGCCAAATAGTCAAATATAAGGGTTATTTTTCAAAGAATTAATATTAAGCATTAATCAAAACATGATACTATCTTAGGATAGGTGTGTGGACTCCTAACACATTCCCCTTATGTAACGAAATTCCTAAGTCCATATCTTTAGTTCAAGATGTTTGACATATCACTTAGCTTAGAAATCATTAGGGTGAAATCCTTAGTCAATTAATAAGTATAAAATGGATAGACATAGGTGACCAATCACCTTAGAAACCAACGTGATAGGCTAAGAATGTATTGACCCATTTGGTAAATTAATCAATTAATTAGCCAAGTTAATTATATAGATTCAATTACATGCAATAAGCGTGGTAGCATAAACAAATCACCAATTATACTAAATGCAGCGGAAAATAATTTGACACGGGTGATTTGTTTACGAATGGGGAAAACCACCAAGGCAAAACCCCACCGGGTGAATTTAAGGTCACCACTCCCGAGAATCCATTATTATCAAAACAAGCTGTTACAAGTAAAGAAATCCCAGTACATTATACCAACCTACAGTTGAACCCTTACCCCAATACCCAATTGGGCTTGTAATGTAGTGACAATCTCTCCTTTCAATGCACGGCTCCAAGTACGTGACTAACCAATTGATGCACGGATCCAAGTACATGACTAACACACACTAACTTAAGTAAGATGTTGATTGCAAAGTTCTTTAGTTCATCCAACGATGAAGATCAAAAAGCTCCTTGGTTACAAAACTCTTGGCGCAAAGACGCAGTAGCTTCTTCAAGGAATATGATGAACTAGGGCAAATTGTCTCTGGTCACAATATGCATGAACAGGGGTAGAGCCAGAAATTTTTGTTTGGGTGGGGCCGATTTGTGTTCCTAATTTATTAGTTTATACAAACTTTCATACACATACAAAAACACATGCATCTATATACATACACAAAAATTAGTACATTTCATAATGAATCCTTAAAATGTAATGTTTCATAGAATTAAATTAATCTTTCACCATCTTCCATAGTGAAATCCTTACAATTTTCATTTTCAATATAAGTTACCAAATTGTCTACAATTGTGACTAAAAAAATTTCAATTGAATTAATGAAGTGTTCAAAGACATGAATGATCTAAAACTTTAAGAAATACGAGAACACATTTTACCATATAAAATGAATTTGAGAAACAATACGTTCTCTATAAGTACTAGACAAATTGGACAATTTTTTTAAGAACATTATTGGACCAACTCAAATAATTGGGGGGGCCAAGTCCCATTTTTGAGGGCTAATTATTAAAATATTAAATATTTCTATATAGTAAAAAGAAAATTTCAAAAATTTTGGGGGGGCCACCCTAACATGTAGCTCCGCCCCTCTGCATGAATAATGACCTTGCATCTGCTTGCATCAAGTGAGACGACCCTTAAAATAATCCTTATATATGTCTAGGGTTTTAAGAAAAGAAACCCTATACAAATACACTTGAATATGCATGAAAACAGATCTGGAAATCTGAATTTTGTAATTCTCGATATATATTGTTTTTGTCGAGCAGCTGTCGAGATTTGTCATTAAACCGCGATAGATATCTATCTGTCAAGCTTTAATGAACAATACTTATTCATTTGTTTCTTGAAAAGATTTGCATGACTTCAATACTAAACTTGAACTCTTGTTCCTTGAAGTACTAAACCCATCCTAGATATACCAATTACAAGTAAAGTGCGTTTTGTCAAAAGATTAGCCAATCTTGCATAGCATATGTTCTAACGAGTTCCACATATGTCCTAACAATCTCCCCCTTTGGCAATTCGTGACAAAACCACAAAAAACAAAAGAAGTATGAGAGAAGTCATTAATCACTAAACTCATAAACACTTATTGAATACGATAAAATCTAATCCTAACACAAACTCTTGAAAAACTTTGCAAGAAGAGAGTTCATGGCATAATAGATTTTGACAACCTGTCTTTCTGAAACACTTTAAACAAAATTCATCAAGTCATCTTAATGTGAAACAGAAATAAAAAATTGCATACATAAAGAAACATGTGTATAAAGAGAGAAAAGAAACAACACATGGAGAGATAGGTGAAAAAGAAACATACATCATATATATATATATATATATATGTATATATCAGTAAGAGTACAATGTATGTAACTGAAAGGTCACAAGACCAGTCTACAAAAGGATAATGTAACTAAAAGAAAGAAAAGAAAAGTATATAAAGTCCTCACTACATCCCTCATAAAAGTAAACTCTCCTCCTAAATACATGACTACTCTTATCCCAAAACTACTCCCCCTTTTTTGTCACGAGTGACAAAAGATAAGCCATCACTAAGAGGTCGTCTCATTATCACCGGAAGAGCTAGCATCCTCATCCTCATCCTCATCATCAACATCCTCATCCGCCGAAGCCTTGGGTGAATGGGAGGGAGAAGCAATGAAGCCACCCATCTGAGCTTACCGTCAAGTGATACGGCTAATACGGGTGTTCACCTAACACAACTCATCACTAAGAGTGTCAAGGCGAGCATCCATGCGCTCAAGTAGGACCATGATGGCCTCAAGAGTCACACCACTCGCAGAATAAGAAGGAGTAGAAGTGGATAGAGTGGTAGAAGCTGAAGGATTCGTTGTCTCGGTCTGTGGATGCTTCGGTCGAAGCTGGGCCTTGCTTCGTCGAACAAATGTTGTGCTAATGGCTCCCATGATAGGATAGAAGGGAGAATCAGGAAGAGGGATAGAAAGATGGCGAAGAATCCGCGTGATAGCCAGAGGAAAAAGAGCTTATCACGGGTCGCCGTATCTCTATAGACATCAATGAGAGAAAGAATGAAGTAAGAAGGAAAGTCTATAGAGAGGTCCTTAAGGAGGGATAGCAAAAACCGAGTATGAGGCTCTGTAATAGAGTTATAGTGAGACAGTGGATAAAGAACAAATGTCATCACCATGTTTAGGAATTGTGGACCTTTTGCAAAGTCCGAACATGAGGTGTTTTGACGACCACCCCATATGGAAGGTCTTTCACAAAAGTGAGATATGAGCTCGTCTTTAGACACAATCCTTAGATGCTGATGAGTGGGATAGTCAGGATGCGCTACACACGAAACGCGTAGTATCTCAGATACAAGATCCGAAGTGACTACAATACGTGTACCTCTGATTGCGTAGCAAACCAAGGCACATAGGTATCGATACTGTGCATATTGGAGTAAAACTCCTATATGATCACGATAGGACAACTCACAGGTATCTTACAGAGAGATTCCCATTCCCGACTGTGAATGACAGTGGGTAAAGCAATATTAGAAAAATCCGATAGAACCAAGTAGCACTCATGATGAAAGCCACGTTTAGAAAAGTTCTCCAAGAAGTCCTTATGGGCCTTCTCATCATGGAACCAAACGTGAGAGGGGGTAGGATCAGAAGAAGATGTCCAGGAATGAAGAGGGTTCTGAGACGGAGTGGATTTGCATTTGATAGGCCAAGAATGTATTGACCCCTTTGGTAAATTAATCAATTAATTAGCCAAGTTAATTAATTAGATTCAATTACATGCAATAAGCATGGTAGCACAAACAAATCACCAATTATACTAAATGCAGCGGAAAATAAATTTGACACGGGTGATTTGTTTACAAATGGGGAAAACAACCAAGGCAAAACCCCACCAGGTGAATTTAAGGTCACCACTCCTGAGAATCCACAATTATCAAAACAAGCGATTACAAGTAAAGGAATCTTAGTACATTATACCAAACTACAGTTGAACCCTTACCCCAATACCTAATTGAACTTGTAATGTAGTAACAATCTCTACTTTCAATGCATGGCTCCAAGTACGTGACTAACCAATTGATGCACGGATCCAATTACGTGACTAACACACCAACTTAAGGAAGATGTTGGCTGCAAAGTTCTTCAATTCATCCAACGATGAAGATCAAGAAGCTCCTTGGTTACAAAACCCTTGGTGCAAAGACGCAGTAGCTTCTTCAAGGAATATTATAAACTAGGGCAAATTGTCTCTGATCACAATATGTATGAATAATGACTTTGCATCTGCTTGCATCAAGTGAGATGACTCTTAAAATAATCCTTATATATGTCTAGGGTTGTGAGAAAAGAAACCCTATACAAATACACTTGGATATGCATGAAAATAGATTTGGTAATCTGAATTTCGTAATTTTCGATAGATACTGTTTCTGTTGAGCAGTTGTCGAGATTCGTCATTAAACCTTAATAGATATCTATTTGTTAAGAAATCTGTCGAGCTTTAATGAACAACACTTCTTCACTTGTTTCTTGAATAGATTTACACGGCTTCAATACTAACTTGAACTCTTGTTCCTTGAAGTACTAAACCCATCCTAGATCTACCCAATTACAAGTAAAGTGTGTTTTGTTAAAGGATTAGCCAATCTTACATAACATATGTTCTAACAAGTTCCACATATGTCCTAACACAACGTTTTGTGGCAACTCTAATAAAATGGAAAGATAAAAATAGACTCAATAAAGCACACACGTACACCCAAGTGTCCAATTATCACACGAAATTTACATTGTGTCTTGCCAAATAAACTCCCACCCACAAAACAGTTGGGGGGTCAACCGTCCGAAATCTGACGTCGACACTCTGAGAAAACCTTTGCTCTAGTAGCTCATTTTTCTTTTGTTTGCACTCACATTGTGGTTTCTACTTCTTGCCATTAGGCCTTATTTCAAATGGATGTGAAGAATATAATCCTCATAGTGGACATAGCTGAAGAAGTTTACATGTATCTACCCTTAGGCTTCTTTCATCCTCCCCACAAAGTGTATTGACTATGCCAGGCACTATATGGGACTTAAGCAAGCCCCACAAGCATAAATCAGCTAGTTTAGGTCCATCTTTCACAACTTGGATATCCCACCAACTTCTATGAGCTAGTCCTATCCATCCGATTCAGAGACCATGATATCATATTCTTTTGTTAAATGTAAATGACATAATTGTAACATGTGATAATTAGCGAGGTATTCAAGAACTCAAGCAGTTCCTTGGCTAACACTTCAGGATGATAGATTTAGGCCCCCCAAAGCTACTTTCTTAGTCTTAATATTTCCTCATCATTTGATAGATGCTATCTTATTTAGACCAAGTACTATACCTTAGAACTTATCTTTTTAGCTAGTCTTATAGATAGTGAGATAGTCGACACACCCATCGAGTACAGCATTCGCTTAAATGCTCATGCTAGCAAACCCCTTTCATGATGGTGCATATTATAGGCAGCTAGTTAGGAGTTTTGTCTATCTCACAGTCACTCAGCCAGACATCTCGTCAGTTAGTTCAAGGCAACTCGATGTTGTTTTACTTAGAACCATTTGATATCTGAAAATGTACCTTGTTCTATGGACTTCATTTCTACTTCAGGTCACCATGAACATTTCAAGAATGCATACACCAATGCCAACTAGGCAGGGGGTCCCGTTGATCGATGTTCCATTGATAGATCTTGCTTTTTGCTTGGGGATCATATTATATCTTGGTGCAATAATAAGCAAACTGTAGTTGATTTCTCTAATATGAAAGCTGAATATCGAGCACTCACTAACACCACAATGGAGCTCCTTTGTCTACTCTTGCTTCTGAAAGACATAGGTGTTGAATGCTCTAATGCAGTATTGAATCACTATAACAATCAGAGTGCAATTCAAATTGCTTACAATGTGTGAGAGACCAAGTCCCTAGCCCGAATCTTTTCAATGGTTTGGCATAACCCACGTGAATGGATGGGGTCATGTTGGTGTCTCTCAAATTATAGTAGAGGTCTTATCGTTCTATCTTCTCCTCTAGATTAAGGGTTTTACATGGAGCTGCCACTTATTTAATCGGAAAAATAAGAAAACCTAAATTGAAAAGTACATCTTTATTGATGAATTGAAATGGTATATTTTCGTGAAATAACTAAATATTTCATGGCGTTGTCCTAAGTACATGTCCTTGAATCCTAGTTACATTCTACAAAGATAAAATTACATGGAAAAGAATTGATCTAAGTTTGGAAGTTAGGTTACAAGATGTGAAGGTGTTAGACACCCACCTTGCTCAATAAAACCAGTCTTCTAGACTTTGGTGGCCAATTGCATATCACATCATTTAAAAAATTATAGAATCCAAAAACATGTGATTAAGAACATTGAAGTAAACATTCATAGGCGTGGTGAAAACCCTATTTTGGACATGCAAAAGCATTAAAACAAGGTAATTATGTGTGTATCATATGATAAATCCTAATCTAAGAGCAAGTGATCATATTATTTGAATTGAAAAACCCTAGAAACATGTTTAACATGGAAAAAATAGAACAACCTAGATCTAACATGCTAGTATTCAAGAACATGTGAGGAATTAGAAGTAAAAACATGCTTGATTCTACAGAACCAGGGCAAAATTCAAATGAGAAAGGTTTAGAAACCTTACTTACTCTTATACGCACTAGCACTTCAAGCAAGAAAGCTTCTATAGAGTGAGATTTGTTAATAGGAAGTTAATAGTTTGATACCAAGAGGACCAAAACACCAAATGAATTTTCCTACTAACAACTCTAAAGAGTAGGGATAGAGAGAAGTGAAGAAATTTCAGGTTTTTCTCTGAAATTTGGGTTACTTTGAATTGATGTTAGAATGGGGGAATTTATACTGAATGTTGGTGGTCAGGAATGAGTCTCCGAGCAATTTAGGACTCAAGGAAGCTTAGATTTTCTGTGTGAAAGTGTAGGGTGCAATGTCAAACTGAGTGGGGAGCATGCTGGGCAGGGAAGGAAATCTGGGGTTCTTGTCTAAGTACCAATCGGCACTAGGTCCTAATCCTCCCTAGATCTTTTCATTTTCGGTTCAATTTTTTCCCATTCAGCTGTGGTTTGATTTCCCCTTCGAATTTTCACTCATTGTTTTAGACTTTCTTGGTCCTTATGCTCATAAAATAAATTCCAATATTATTAAATTAATAAATCAATTTATTTGACTAATCAGTTTTTGCCAATTTTGTTGGGAAACAGTTAATGCTGTCTCCAGATTGAATCAGTTGTGTGCAACCTCACAATAAACCATATACTCAATCAATAGCATTATGAAACATCATTTAATTTAAATTGGATGAAAAATATACCAACTAGAATTAAAGTTTATAATCACATGTGGCCTGGACTCAATTCATGCAAGTGCACATTAATTGTTATAACTTGTTTTCAAGATATCTTTCATTCCAGTTGTTTGATTAAAACTCATGAACTATCATTTTGATCAATGTGATTTTAAGATTCACTTTATGCAATGTATTTGAAAATCTAGTGGCCAAAATTATAGTTCTATCCCAGTGGTGATATGCAATGGAATGCAGATTGTAGGGGCATTGGGCCCAGTAATTTACCAAGGATGGCCTAACGAAGTCTTTTGGGCTAGAAACCCAAATCCGAAGACGTCAAAATGATCTTGGAGTATCTGAATGTATCTCATAAAGAAATGCCAAGTAAAGATATGATAAACGGATGACCAAGTTAGGTCCGAGGAGAAGATGTGTCCTCGGATTGTTAAGCCGAGGACATAGGAAGAGAGGTTTAGTGTCCCCGGGCTATGTTATAAAGAATCCTACAACTACGGGAATACACAGTACACGTGGAGGACAATAGAAGGAGCGGTGTAAATATCTAAGGTAAAGCTGCTACCACCGCCCATACATTAAAAGCTCTGTAATTGATACGTTGACTGCATAGATGGAAGGATGGGACCCCAACATGGAGTTTGGAACTTGGTCCCTAACCCCAGCGGGCTTTAGGGAAGAATTGATGGGACAAGTATCCAAAATCAGCATTGTAACCATGAGGTGGAAGATGATGAAGAGGAGAAGAAGAAATATAAATAAAGGGGAAGACATACGAAGAAAGGAGAGGCTTTTTCAGTAAGAAAAAGGGCCAATAGTATATGATAATCAAGAATTGTATCCAAACTTTAGGAAATACTGTTATAAATTATCCTCAGATTGTGTCCGAAGAGGAATTTTCAGTCTTACTCTTGTAAACAACTCTTCATTTTGTGGCATTGGGCCCAAAGCCCGTTCTTTTTCTTGTCATCTAAACCATCCTTGAAATCTAGATTACAAACCCATCCTCTACAAATTTTATTGTAAAAAAGGCCTTTCAAGCCCATTTCCTTCCAGTCATAGTTTGGGAATTTGAATTGTGTCCTTACACAGGTGAAATGTAAATGCAATGCATGTAAGGTTAAATGAGAGTTGCAAAATAGAGTGTCTACACAACAACATTTTTCTTGAGCGCACCAAATATATTGAGATTGAGGGTTTGTTTGGATAGCACTTATTGCTGAAAACTGAAAACTGAAAACACTGTAGCAAAATAATTTTTAAACGTGTAAAAAATACTGTTCATGCCAAAATTACTGTTCATTGGCATAAAATCACTGTTCATGGCCAATGAACAGTGACAGATGCGCGTGAAAAAAAAAAAAAAACTCAGACGTGGACGTGCAAACGCGCAATCCAAACGCCCTCTGATTATCAATTTATTTGTCCCTGCTTACTACAGGTCGCACTACTGTTATACTCTGTCTCCAAATACTAGCTATTAGCCGATCTCTTTTACCAAAACTTTTCCCCTTGGCCTCTTTCGTGATTTTGTCTTCAAACCCAAGTAGATCACACGCAACCTAACATGAGCTTCAGGAGGTTGTTAGAACATAAGCTTAATAGTCCTATGAGCCCATGGTACTATCCATGTAGTACGAGGTACCATCACTATATTTTGTACTTCATTGTATTATACTTCTGCATTATATATTTAGTGCACTTATATAAAGACAACTCTTAGAGGATTCACATTAAGGTTTCTAAAAACTTAAAAAAGCTATTTTAAGTATTCATTCCACAAAAGACACACTACAACAATTAGTGGCGGTGCCACGTACATTTCAGGGTGTTCCCAGGAACACCCTGAACTGAAATTTTTTTTTATATATATAATAATTAAAAAAAAATTTATTTGTTTACCCTTAAAAAAAAATTTAGGAACACCCTCAATCAAAGGTAGGAACACCCTTTAAAAAAAAAATTATTTGTTCAGCAAAAAAAAAGCCAAAAAAAAAAAAGTGTAACAGAGCAAGCGGCAAGCCCACAGATTCTCGAAAAAAAACAACAGACGACAAGCCCAACATTAAGCCCACGGCAAGCCCAACAGATGGTAGCAAACCCAGTAACCCACGGATTCTCAAAAAAAAAAGAAAAAAAAGAACCTAAACCTAATATACTGAAATCAGATCAGGCCAAACACTTCACACTTCACACTTCACAGACACAGACGCAAAAAATTTCACAGACGCAACAACCAACGGAACGGTCGACGGAGTAGGAGATCGCCAGAGCGGGCCGGCTCAAACTCGATCTCCCATTCAAACGGAAGCTACATCTCGACGTGCTGCCCCGCTGCCCGATCGGTCTTCCTCAGTTCCTCGCCTCACCTCGCCTCACCACTGTGCCCGATTGGTCTTCCTCAGTTCCTCGCCTCGCCACTGTGCCCGACAGTGCCGCCCCTCAGGTATTTCATCTATGTGACTCAGTCTCAGTCTCTCTGCTCTCTTTATCTAAAGAATGAAGAGGGAAGAATGAAAGTGAAAAAATGAGACTCTCCCTCTGTCTCTCTGTCTTAGACTCTCTCTCTCTTTTAAGACTTTGAACTGAGAACTTTGATTTTTTTTTTTTGTGATTGTCATTTGTTTTCTTTTGCCTTTTGGTTAGTATGCTTTATAAAGTTTTATTAATATTTGCACTATTTTTGGAGTTATCCGTTGGTATTGATGTTGGTGTGGTGGGATAAATTAATTGTCTGTGTTGGTGCTGGTGTCTTTTTGTGAAATACAATTAATTGGCTTTATCTGATTGGCTCTAGTCTTGTGAGATGTGATTGGGGCCATGGGGGCATTGGGGCCTGTTGAATTGGGGTGAATGGGGGTGTGGCTATTTGCTAGTGCAATAGTGCAATTAATAATTAATGAACAATCATTTAATTAACTAATAATTAATAAACAATAATTTAATTAACTAATAATTAATTGGAGGAAGTAACTAATAAATAATAATTAATAATTTAATTAACCAATACATTATTAAAGAAAAACAAATTAAATTATGTTACTCTAGGATAAACAACAATTAATAATTTTATAATTAATGAAACAACAATATAACAAATTATAGTTTATAAAAGATAAAAAATTAATGAAACAACTAAACAACAATAATTAATAATTTTATTAATATTTCAAATGAACTTATAGTTTATTGTTTATTCTTTTGCTAGAATTATGGACAAATATTTGATAAGAAAACCACGTACCCAAAAAAAAATTTCTGGGAAAAATTTTTAGGAACACCTTGGGAAAAATTCTTGGAGCCGCCACTGACAACAATGTTGCTATACTTAACATTTTGGCAACTTAGCTACACTAAATTGCCATTTATGGCAGTCTACTATAGCTCAAAAATTATAAAAAATAATAATTTTTTTTATTTCCTTCAATTAAAATCACATTTCTCTCTCTCTCTCTCTCACTAGCAACAGACACTGCATTTTGTACCCCTTACGACTCAGGCTCCCATTCCCCAATGATGGTAAAACTCTAAAGCCTAAGGGTAGTTTAGGGCCCAATTAGACTTAATTTGACTTGAGGAAGGTTTTTATGGAAAATATGACTCTTTTATGAGCTAGATAAAACTAATTTTGGAAAAGAAGGTCACGAAAACCTTAGGGCATGTGTACAGGCGTATGCATACGAATGCTCCAGATCCGTGTACACAAGCTTCATGCATGCGTACACATACACAGGCATGCGTATGCATGCTAGGGTTCTAGAAACTATGAAAGACAAGTTTTTCTGCATTAAAGGTGAGGTTCAGAATGAATCCCACATTGTCTGGGAGCCGTTCCAAACTCGTATTTTCTTAATATAAAAGGCCATATATGGTACCTTTTCAAAATACAAAAAATTCTAAGGGAAAGCCTAAGATTCACTAGAATTAGTGAATCAATGAAGGAGTTTTTCACAAAACATCCTCAAGTAAATTTCATTTTGATTAGGACCATTTCTGGTCTTGATCTTCAAGTTTTAAAGTTTACTAATCATTTTTGTTTGGTTGTGAATAGATTTGTCTAAGGGGAGCAGTCAAAATCAAACTAAGAAGCTTTTTGTTTGAGTTATATGTTCTAAACCTTTTTCTTTTCTTTTCTTGTTTTAATTTCTCTTTTCTTTGTTTTTCTCATTTAATTTTGTGATATAATATGTTTGTTTAAGTTTAGGTTTTCTCTGTTTTATGTTTTAAAGCATGTTAGGTTGTTAGATTTAATAGTTTTGTTTCTGCTATGTTTGTTGTTCTTGCTTTTCTAGGTCTGTTTTCCTGGGCGTGTATGCGTACGCGTGCTCTCTGCATGCGTACTCATACTTGAAGTATGTGTATGCATACAACTGGGCCGTGTACGCAGGCCTTATGTATGCGTACGCGAACTCGAGCCCAGAACCCTAAATTCAACTTTTTTTGTTCTGTTTATGCAATATGCTTCTATCTTGCCTTGTTTTATGCTTATAATTCTCTATTCCTCTGTTTAAGTATATTTTTTCTGCACACGTTAGATTATGGTTTTCTTTCAATTAAATCTTTGATATACCATGAACACGCATTCACATGATCATGCATTAATGTCTAAGTGTAATGATGCAGTAAGGTAAGTCAAGTAATTCATGCATTCAAATGAACTTCAAATATGATAACATGTTTGTTTGAATTACTGCCATGACCATGTTCTACCTTTGGGAGTATGTAATATCTTGATAGGAATATGCTAGGATTTGTGATGTGATGAGATGCATGATATATGCATGCTATATGATGCAATGCAATGATAGATGTATTCTAGGGTTTGGGGTGAAAATCTCACGTTGTATGCTTAGATGTATTTTAGTGTGTGTGTGTAAGTTTAGAATGCAATGTTGAACATGCCTTTAATATGATTAAGATGTAAGACGCAATGAGTGGAAGCCAGCCCCTGAGTCAGGTGGACTTAGGTGCGTAACACTTTCCTAAGTTGTACCTAAACTCTGAATCCATACTTTGGTAGTAAGATCAGTCATTCCATTTAAGAGTGTAAATCGTTCATAGGCCATAAAACTAGGTGGCGACTCCAATACATATTTTTTTGCCCCGATCCACTCAGATTTGGCGTACTCCCATTGCGCCCACAATGGCAACTATGCTGGGGATAGAGAGTTTGATTCCAATGTGTTCTATTTCTTAATCTTAATAAAGGCTAGTTCAATACTTGTTTGCACGAACTTGACTTGGTTATTTTGTCCCTTTTACCCTGGTTGGTGATGAGTAGGAAGATGAGTACGCTCTATTCAGGTCAAAGTCTTTTGAAGTTTATCTCACCAACTCACAATCTTTGCCATTCCCTATAATGAGCTTTGAGTATGTTAATGGTTTGCCACCAATCCACAAAGGTCCACTTTGGCCCTCAATTGGAATCATGGCCCACCTAGTTGTGAGTGATCTACTAATTTGTCCTTTTTGCTTTAGGGAGCCTACCCACACTTGGAGAGATCCCAGATTCTATCCATGAAAGGGTACCCTTTATATCTTTTGTTTGTTCAACCATATATCTTGTGTTCAACTAATCTGAAAGGACAAATAAAAGACATAAAAATCGAAGGATGACCTAAAAGTTATGGCATACAATAAGATATTGGGATAAAAGAAAAGTTCTCACATATAAGGGGCTTATCCCAAATCCAAATGTATATCTTAACTTGGAAGGTTCATAAGCCCATAACCTAATTTCTATCATAAGCCTAAATCAAAAGGCCTTTTTGAAAAAGAAAAAAAAAGATCTTGGGCCTAAGGTAACAAATATGCTATGGACTTAGCATCCAATATCCTACAAGGTTAATATAAAATTCCCTAATCTTGGGTCTCCTTGTTGCATGTCTAGGCCAAAAATGATGAGAAATTCATGGACTTTGAAAGGAAGGCTACGATATATTCTAGTTAGAGGGTCCTTTAAAAAATAATTGATGATAATGAATGGAAAGAAGAATAGTCTGAAGGTGACGAATGCATTGTAAACCTATTTATGAGACAACGGGTTGAAAATCTCTAAGCACATTCTAATGAAAGACCATAAGAGCAAGATGAGAGCATTATTGTTAATGAGCTAAAGCCCAATGAAATAAGGGGCAAGGCTCATGAGATGAAAGGGAGTGACTTGTGTAATTGGGCCTTCATTAAAATGGACTCAAAGATTATCCAAGAACATCTAAGGTAATATAAAGGACCCTTTGATTGGGACATGGACTTAATAAATTGGGATGTCTTTCAAGCACCATTACACCACCAAGATCAAGAAAGCACGTCCCCACACCAATTTGGGTCTGAGAAAAGAATGGAAGACATTTGGTCAAGATTGAGGAAACTTGTCAGGATGAGGTATCGCAAGGTGAAGCATCTCAAGAAGCAATGGCGCTCCAATTGATGATGAGACCACACAAAAGATATTCAAGGCAATAGAAGAGCAAAACAACGTTCTTAGAAAGATAAGGGGGTTGCCTCACCAAGCTAGAAGAGACCAAACTCAAAAGTCCCATACATGTGGAGATACATGATGAAGAAGAATGAGAGGATTGCGATGAAAGGGACAAGGTTGAATATGAAAGGAAAAAGCAAATTGAGAAGCTCACTGTGGAAATCATGGCTATGAAAGAAAAGATGGAGAAGATGCAACTAGCTTTTTGCAAGGCCCAAGAAATGGATGATTGTCTCTATAATATAAGTGGCATAAGCTCTGAGACTCCTATTGCATTGCCTCCAAAGTTCAAGATTTCTAATGCAGAAAAGTTTGATAGGGCTGGGGCTGGAGACCCAAAGCAACATGTTAGGAGGTATTTAAGCATTTTTCAAATGAAGGGATTGGATGAGATGAAAAATTTGCTTGAATTTCCTCTTTCACTTACGAGAGGTGCATCCAAGTGGTACCATAGCTTAGACCTAAGCAGAACCAAGGTGTGGAAAAAACTAGTGGAATTATTTGTGGATCAATTCATCTCCAAAACTATGATTGATGTGACTCTAAGAGATTTGAAGACTACTAAGCAAGGAGTAGGGGAGACATTTTTTGAATACATGACGAGATGGAAAGGGAAGGCATCTAGGATGGTTAATAGGCTAAATGAGAAAGACCAAATCAACGTGATCATCAAGAATTTGCTTCCAGCATATAATAGTAGGCTTCACCTATTAGTTCTTTTGAAGAGTTATGTGACTGTGGAACTAGGATTGAAGATGCCATCAACAATAGGCAACTGGAGAAAGGTGAGAGAAATCCTCCAATCAAGAAGACATATGAAGGAGGGGCAGCCACTCCTAAAGTGCCTAACCTTGTGAATGTAAGTGCCATCATACCTCAACAAACCTTAGTCTACCCAAACTTCACGAAGAAATCCTATTTAGAATTTTCTAACCTAGGAATGACCCTTGCCCAAGCATATGAGAACTTGACCTCTAAAGGATTCATCAAACCCTTAGACCCCACACCAGTGCCTAATCTTATACCTCCTACTTGGAATCTCAATGAGTATTCCCACGTCCATTAGAAATCCGGCCATAAAACCGACAATTGCTTTCGTCTTAAACATGAAATACAAGACCTCATAGACAATGAAACCCTTTTAAATCCAAACATCATCACCAAGCCGAACATTAGGAAGAACCCTTTGGCTGATTATCACTGAGCTCCTCCTCTATATCAGAATTGGGTACAAGTAGATGAGATTGAGTGGGATTGTTCAAAGTTGATAGAAATGGTGGAGGTCAATGCAGAGGAAGTCCAAAGGATATGGGATGAAGAATATAAGATGTTGAAAAGTGTGGTAGTTGTACTCCCCAAAGTAATGATTGAGTTGAAGAAAAGAGTCCTTGAAGACAATGTAGCAAACATTGCTAGGAGTGGGAAACACTACAAGCCATCTTTTTTACAAAATAATCACCTTGGTAGGAATATAGGAGAAGGGCCTAAACCCACGGAAACCAAGGGGAAAGAAGAGAAAGATGAAAAAGATAGGGTCTTGACCCAATTAAAGAAAACTCAAGCTCATGTGTCCATATGGGGATAGTTTATGGCTTCTCATAAGCATTGTAGTGCTCTCTTGAATGGTATGAATGGAAAGGAAGTGCCCATCGAAACTACTCCATAAAATGTGCTAGCTCTTATGGGGGTTGAGGCTCCATCTCACCCTTCCATCACCTTTTCTGATGAAGAACTCCCTCCCAAAGAAGCCACCCAAACTAGGCCTTTGCAAATCACCATTGAGTGCATGGGTGTCAAGGTTCCAATGGTCCTTATTGATAAGGGATCTGCATTGAATGTATGCCCATTTAGGACTGCTCTCACCATTAGGCTAGATGTGGAGACAATCATCCTCTCTCCTTTGACTATTAAGGCATATGACAATACTTTAAGGAAGGTTATAGGAACTTCTAAAGCTCTTTGCAAGATTGGTCCATTGGAGACAAATGTGGAATTCTACATGATAGATATCACTCCTAATTACAACCTCCTCTTAGGAAGAGCATGACTTTATCCCATTAGGGCTATCCCTTCCACTCTATACCAAAAAATGAAGATCCCATGGAAATAAGGGATTTTTGTGGAGTTGGGTGATGGTGAGATCCTAGCTCCCGTTTGTGGACTTGAAGAAGGAGGAAGTGAGCTTCAAATGAGTGATTTTAAGTTTGTGAACATAGCTGACTTGGATTAAAGGATGAAAGGTGCACCATGGATTTGCTCCCATATTGTAGCCATGAGGTGATTGCAATGATGACAAACATGGGGTAAATGCCTCGTATGGGTCTTGGAAAAGAAGGAAGAGGGGTGGCTAAATTCCCCGACTTCAAGACTCAACTAACCAAGGAAGGTTTAGGATTCGTTGAAGGCTGCGATGGAATTAAGAACTTTGGTACTCTAAATGGAAATTTTGTTAAAGAAGAAGGGGACTTCCCTTTTTGTGGATTCCTCAAGCTTTGGGTGGATAAGGATGGAAAAGTGAATGCTGGCTAAGAAATATTCTTCAATGAGAAGCTCACCTTTTAGGAGAAACCTACTGTGGCGATTAAAGAAATTCAAGAAAAAGCCAACTAGATGGATTGCATGGATGCTGAGGCAACGAAGACTATGTTGAAAGAGGAGGGGGATGTGCTCGCCATCACCATTGAGGAGCCAAGTGACCCTTCTACTTTCATCATGTCTGCGGTGGGACAACTCAGTAATTGGATTTGGGTTGGGTATGCAAGTTCGGATGTACTTTTCAACATTTTTAATAAGATGAATTTTGATTTGGCTTATTTTGACGTGTCCCATAATATTGAAATTCTGCACTTAAATGATTATAATGAATTTAAAAATGAAATTAATAAAAAATTGGAAAAGAAGTTTGAACTATGGAACCAACTTTTGAAACTCTTAATATAGGCAATGATGAGAATCCACACGTAATTAAATTTGGCTCAACCCTAAATGAAAAAGAAAGATAAGATCTCAAAGAGCTTCTCATAGAATTCTAAGAAGTGTTTGCATGGTCTTATGAAAATATGCCTAGCATTGATCTCGAGATAGCCCAACACCACGTTGATACTCATGCTCACATAGTACTTGTCAAGTAGAAGTTGAGGCGTATAAGGACCGAGTGGCTCCTTAAGATCAAAGAAGAGGTCACAAAGCAACTGAAAGTAAGGTTCATCAAATCTATACACCAAGCCGAGTGGATAGCCAATGTCATGCCTGTACCTAAAAAGGACGGAAAGGGAAGGATGTGTGTGGACTTTAGAGACCTAAACAAGGCTTGCACTAAGGACAACTTTCCCCTTCCTCACATAGATGTCTTAGTGGATAATACCACCGATATTGCCTTGGTATCTTTCATGGATAGATTTTCAGGATATAACCAAAACAAGATGGCTCCTAAGGACATGACTAAGACTACCTTCACCACAGAATGGGGAATTTATTGCTACATCGTGATTCCATTTTGGCTCAAGAATGTGGGTTCAACTTACCAAAGAATGACTACGGATTTGTTACATGACATGATGCATAATGAGGTTGAGGTATATGTTGATGACATGATCATAAAGTCCAAAGATAGAGAAGGCCAGATAGTTAATTTGAGGAAGTTCTTTGAAAGGATCAAGGAGTATAGATTGAGGTTGAATCCACAAAAATGTACCTTTGGAGTAACTGACGAGAAAGTATTAGGCTTTCTAGTGAATGATAGAGGAATAAAAGTTGACCCATCAAAGATCAATGCCATATTGGATATGCCTCTCCCCAAGAGTGAGAAGGAGATAAGAGGATTCTTAGGATGGTTATAATACCTACACTTGTGAACTGATCTTCAAGCTTTTGAGGAAGAATGAATACTATGCATGGAATAATAAGTGCCAGAAAGCCTTTGAGTTCATTAAAGAATACCTTCTCTATCCACCTATCCTAGTCCCCTTGAAGCATGGACAGTCGTTACTACTCTACCTCTCTATCATAGAAGATGCGGCGGCGAGTATGCTTGCATAAGAGGATGGTGATAAGAATGAGAGGGTCATTTACTACCTAAGCAAGAGATTCCATGATTATGAGACTAGATATACAGCCATAGAAAAGTCATGCTTTGCTCTTATATGGGCCATATAAAAGTTAAGACACATTATCCAACCTTTCCAAGTATGGGTAATATCCAGAATGGACCCATTGAAGTATCTATTTGTAAAGCCCGCCTTAAGTGGAAGGTTATCGAGAAGATTGATTCTATTGGTAGAATTCGATTTGAAGTATGTGGCAAGAAAAACCATCAAAGGAAGTGCAGCGTTAGATTTTTGTGCTAAGAACCCCATTAAGGGCGAGGATGGTAAAGAGAATTTTCCAGATGAGGACGTTTTGGACATCGTACTAGGAGAATGAAAGATGTATTTCGACGGAGCCATGAACCAATATGGAATGGGATAGAAGTACTTTTGATCACCCCTGACGGATCTCATGTACCTTTGGCAATCAAGTTGAACTTTGAGGCAACCAACAACATGGTAGAATATAAGGCTTATATCTCCAGAATGGAAGCTCTTCGAGAGTTTGGGGTAAAAGAGGTAGAAGTCTTTGGAGATTCGACTTTAATCATAGCCCAAGCACCGAAATTATGGAAGGTGAAGGAAGAGCACTTGAAACCTTATCAGTAGTATTTGGAGGATCTAACCAAAACTTTTGATAAGAGTGAATACACTACCATCCCTAGAGCTTAGAATCAGTTTCCAGATGCCTTGGCTACCTTAGTCTCCATAGTTGAAATACCCGAGGGAGTGTGGACACGACCTTTAGAGATTGAACAAAGTTATGAGTTGGTACATATGGGGAAGGGAAAGAGTCTTTAGTCATGGCTATAGAAGAAGAAAGAGTCCCTTGGTATTATGATATCATGAAATTCCTAGAATTAAATTGTACGGATTTTGTAAAGAGACTACTAAACACATGCACACTTGAATCATGTGCCGCCTAGTGAGCTATACAACATTACTTCTCCTTGGCCTTTCTCAGTCTGGGGCATAAATGTGATTAGAAGGATAGCCCCTAAGGCTTCAAATGGACACGAGTACATCCTAGTGGGTAAAGGCATCCTCTTACTCCATGCTGAAAGAAAAGAATGTAGTTCGATTCATAGAGAATAACATCATTTGTTGATTTGGAGTACTACAAGCAATCATCTCAGATAATGGCTCCCACTTTGAGGGGGAAGTTCGAAGGATCATGGAGTCTTACAAGATTGAGCATCACAAGTCGTCACCATACTGACCACAGGCTAATTGATAGAAGCAACCAATAAGAACATCAAGAATATACTAGCCAAGATGGTAGTGACATACAAGGATTAGGCCAAGGAACTTCCATTTTCCTTATGGGGTTATAGAACTTCTATCTGTGCATCAATTGCAACAACCCCTTACTCTTTATTCTATGGGAGTGAAGCGGTGCTTTCCATTGAAATAGAGATACAATCTTTGAGGGTGCTGGTAGAAACCAAAGTCCTAGAGGGGGATTGGATGAAAGGAAGATATGAACAATTGGCATTGATAGATGAGAAAAGAGCTAGAACACAATACCATGCACAAGGTTATCAAAAGAGGATTGCTAGAGCATTTAACAAGAAAGTGAAGCCTAGAAACCTTAAAGAAGGGGACCTAGCCCTAAAGGTGCTTAGAAATAAGACTTTTGATCCGAGAGGAAAGATGAAGTCAAGATTGTCCGAACCTTTTATTATCAAGAAGATCATGTCAGTAGGTGCTACAAGAATTACATATTTGGATAGGGAAGAGATGCTTTGCCCAATCAACATGGAAAGGTTTTGGAAGTATAATATTTGAAAAAAAAAAAAAGAGAAAAAAAAAAAGCCTACTAGGTTGAAAACCTGAAAGGCGGCCTTGGCAAAAGTTAAGGCAAAGTACCCTGCTAGGTTAAAAACCCGAAAGGGTGATCTAGGCAAAAGATAGGGGAAAAGACCATGGGCATTGCAAAAATTCCCACAAGGACATCATGGGCAAAAGTTACATGGCACAGAAAAAAGAAAAAGAAAAAGAAAAAGAAATAAAAATGAAGACAATAAGCAAAGATAATAAAATGGTTGATTCTCTTATTGCTTAAATTAAAAGATAATAAACTGTTTCCGTAAAGGATTTGGAAATTCCAATCCTTTATTAAATTCAAAAGAAAAGACATGAGAATCATAAAGTGCAGAAAAGTAAAATTTGGGCTGATCAAGGTAGTCAGTTGGTCTTCTTCCTTTTGTTGGACTTTTGATAATCTTTCTCTTCCAGACGAACCGACCTCATGTTAGTAGTCAACCAAGCCTTGTAACCCAAGGTAGGATGAAGAAACTGAGGGAAATAGTTGTCCTTAGCCACCATCCTCTTCAGCCAAGTCTCATGAATTCTACTCAAGACCCTCTTAGTGAAGACCAAAATGTGAAAGCGCCATCATAATTAAGAAGTCCTTAGCGGTCACCAAATTTCCTTGCAATGTGACCTAGGGAGTAGTAAGAACAGTGGTGAAGCCTAATCAAACGAACATAGTTATCCTTAAAGACACGATTGGATTGACCATGCCGATGATGCACCACCACTCCACCACCCATTGAATCCCCGAAGGGGAGAGATATCTCAGGAACTTAGTGAACTCATTAGGATCCATCTCCCTGCCTTTGAGCTTATGGTCATGATAATGCATTGGTAGATATTGACTAGGAGGGACAAAGGGAGGTTGAAGCAATTGAAACCTTTCAAATAGCCATATCTAAAAAAGAAGAAGAGAAGGAATGAGAGAAAAAGAAAGCATGAGTGTTGAGTGGAAAAAGGAGAGATAAAGGAAAGAGAGAAAAATAATGAATACAAAGACGATATAAGGAGTCTCAATGGGTTGAATACTGAAAGAAAATCCATGCAAAAGTTAGAGGAATCTCGCAAGGTTAAGAACCTAGGCAAAAGTTAGGGATCATACCTGAAGGAGGAGAGGACTCCCTGTAAAGAAAGTTGCTTCTCCTCTATGAACAGCACCCAAATCGTTGAGAGTCTTGGCTAAGATCATTGTAGATACTCGATTTTGCACCTATGATTTTAACAAGGAAGACGACTAGAATGACCATTTATATACCCAAAATTCATGATTGTATTACATGCATTAATTTGTTCATTGCATATCATAAAAATGATCTTGAGGTTCTAACGGTCGTGAAGCTATGCCCGATTTCCAAATCGGACTGTCGGATTGAAAGATATCACAAGATCAAGTTTTCATGATCTGCATGCATTTTGTTTAGGTAGAACCAACCACATAAGATTAATTTAATTAAATAATTTTGTGATTGGTTGTTAGTTAGTGTCAAAAATAGGCATGCTTGCATAGGAATAAAGGGGATAATTAGATAACAATAAAATTGTGAATAATCAAGTCTTTTGAGAATGTTTATCTGCAAGATAATCATTGTTGAAGAAACCTGAATCATCAGAAAAGGAGTTTAATTTTTGGAATATGGATTAAAAATGCGTCTAAGTGCAATTCCCGGCTCAAAAAACCTCAAAAAAGGAGTCCAAAATTGACCAAAACTCAAATGCAAGACCGGCACCCAAAAGGGCCATTCGGCACTTTTGGAGTGCCAATCGACACTTTCCAAGTGCCAATTGGCACAAATGCGGGCCCCGGCCCGAGGGCACTTGGATTGAGATCAATCACATTCTTTTTATTTTTTAGAGATAAGAACGCATCCTAGTTTGTATTCTGATAATTTATCTAATTTTTCGAACATCGCAGTCTCTATAAATAGAGGCTGCATCTTAAAGTTCAACACTTTTTTTCACGCTCTCTAACTCCTCTCTTTCTGACTCTTCTCTTCTTTTATTTTCTCTCTTACGTTAAAGACGTTTTGGAGCATCTGGCCTTAGAAATTTATTTTCTATAAGCAAAATATTGTAGGTTTCAAAGAGAATTGAATAAATTTATTTGAACCCTAAAATATACTTTCACTAAGAAGAGGACGCTCATGAAAGAGGTAGTTTTTCTTTTCCTTTTTCTATCCTTTTCTATTAATTCTACTTGATGATGCATGAATAGCTTTAGGATGCTATTTTATCTTCTTCTTCTTTTTTCTTTTTTTCTTTTTTTCTGATGTTGTTGCTATGTGTTGTTTAAACTTTTCTTTAAATATATCTTTAGATGATTCTTTTGTTTCTATTATTTTTCTTTTGAGTTTCAAAAATCTGCTCATTAATAAATCTTTTTAAAACTAAAAACATACCTGTATTTTCATTAAATATAGATCTAGAGTTTTTTACACATCAAAACTGATTTGTATTTTTATTAAGTACAGATCGGAATTTTTTTACATATCAAACTGATTTGTATTTTCATTAATAACTGATCTAATTTTTTTTAACTATAAAAACCGGTCTATATTTTCATTAAATACAGATCTGATTTTTCCAAGAAAAATTTCCTTTGTCACAAAAATATCAGATTTTGAAATTTAAAAAAGGAATTCAAAAGTTGAGATGTCTTTATTTGATGCATGTAACGTAGATTTATTTCATTAGTGTAATTCCTCTTCTAAAAAAAGAGTCTTTTTTCTTATTTTATTCATAAAATATAGATCTGATTTTTTTTTTTTTTTACATAAAAACCAAAAACCATGTTTTACTTTGTTCCAAAATAGATCTGATTTTTTTTTTTACAAAACTAATTTTTTTTACCTATTCAAAAATAGATCTGGTTTTTTTTTAATGAATCAAATCAATTCTTTTTTATTCACAAAAACATATCTGAATTTTTTCTAAAAGAAGAGGACACATTCATAAAATAGAGTTATGTGAGTCAATTTTGGTTAAGTTTGTCATGTATGCAACATATCATTCATATCATGCATAAAGGGTATATTGGTCATTAGAGTTTAGAAGACCAGACTTTGTCTGGGCGGAATGGGTGCCTAACACCTTCCCATTCCGTAACCTAGCCTCTGAACTTAGTTTCTATTGGATAGGTAGACCTAGGCTTTGTCTTTCTTTTTATTTTTGGGTAGATTGTAACTAGGACAAAAAGCCAGGTATTTTTTTGGTAGATTGTAACTAGAACTCAAAGCCTTGTAATATTCAATCTATAAAGTTTGTATTTATTTTTATTCAATTAAAGACAATGAAACATTTTGATCATGTAAAGTTGTATTAATTTTTTTCTTATTTTTTTGTATAAAAAATAAGTGGCGACTCCACACCACTTACACAAAAAGAGAGGTACCCTTCAAAGCGCCTAAAAATCTCTTTTTTAGGAGGCCCAATTTTCCCCAGTCTCTCACAATCATGCCTATAGGACTTCTCCTCTCTAGATTGATGATCATCGAAAGCATCCTTTGATCCACACGAGGTGTCTCATGCACCAAGAAGTACCTCGCAAGAAGCCATAAACAGAAGGCATTGAGATAGTGCGAGCACTGTGCCCCGGCAACAAGAACATTTTGTTGAGAGAAGTGCATAGAAACCTTGCGGATATTCAGCTTGTTAAGCATGCACCACTTTTGAGCCATGCTAAGAGAAATCCCTAAAAGTTGCTAGGCCATGATAGAAATATCCTCATCAATGGTAGGGAGAATAAGGGAATTAACATTAGGTTCACCCATGATTACATTAAATTCTTCAAGAGTAGGGCATAACTCCACACTAATGAATTGGAAGACATGCTAAGTAGGGATCCACAACTCAGTAGCAACACGGAGAAGAGGTTCATTCACTTTGATTTGATGGTAGGGAAACATTCATGAGAGACCGAGAGGGGTGAAAGCATCCTTGAAACTAGGGGCCAAACTTCTTAATCCATGTTGATATTGCTAAAGGAGTGAATTCTGCCATTAGGAAGCCATGAGAGGTGTTTTCTGAGCTTAGAACACATTTTGTGAGGATTTGGAGGCCCCCAACAACTATTTTATACTTGAAAGAGGTGACTTGGGTTTTTGGCTCGCGGCATGCGTATGCAAGGTGAAGGTTGTATACACATGGTCAACACCTGCTTACGTAGGCTAGTGTACACACGCTTATGGAAAAAGGTCGAGCCAAATTCCTTTTCCTATTTAGAGTGTGATTCCTTCATCAAGGCTCCTTTCATGACTCACACGACCTAAAGGACTAAACAAGGCACAGTCGAGCTCAGATTTCAAGCATTAAGGACCAAGGAAAATAAAGTTGAATATAATTATCCCCATTAGTTGTAAATTAAGCACATGTCCCCAAATAAAAGCAAAAATAGAAGATGATGTTATTAAATACAACCCAATGTCCCAAATAAAATCTAGAAGGTAGAAATACATGCTAATAAAAAAGAAAAAGAAAAAGAAATGAAAAGGGAAATATGTCTGTGTGTCTGTGTCTGTGTGGCATAGCTACAGGGTCATCACTGGTGGCGTCTCTTCCTCGACTGATAGCTAGGAGTGCTTTCTAAGCCACTAGCACCACTAACACCACCAGCACCACCATCACCACCCCCACCACCACTATCATCATCATCACTACCACCACCACCCGAGTAACCAAATCCTTTAGGACCATAATTCCACCTAGAATACTCAGTCACCTCCAGCTTGAGGTTCCCAATAAGCCAAATCATCTCCTCATGTTACTGTATGGTGGGCTGAATTAGAAAAGGAAAAGTATTAGAACAAGTGTTAGGAGAAGTAAGAAAAGACAAGACAAGACAAGACAAGAATGAAAAAAGACTCACCACTCGTGTACCCACAAGAAATGATAGCCCATGACATTTGTGTTACTTCCCACTGCACGCTCTTGAGCGAAGCCGTGAGGACCATAGGCATAGACTGAACCAAGTAGATGGGGAGAGTCAATAGGACCACCAGTAGCAAGGTTAGCCTGATATAAGCATCACATTTGGATATCACTATGTGCAGAAATACAAGAAAAGAAGAATGAAGGGAAATAGAGAAAGAAAAAAATATGCATACCTCCTAAATGAGGGCGGGCATGAAATGAGTCTCACTAAACTCGTCATACTCCATGTCATCCGTGAGACGCTCAGCATAGGGGATACCGACCCTCCATATCAGGTACTCAACATTTATTATGGAAAGTGGGGCAAGCATAAACTACAGAGGATCAAGCGGGATCCGCGGTATGTCCTCACCCACCAACTAGCAAGATACCCTCTCTGCCAAGTAAATAACTCTTAGACCGACACCCTCAAAAGGCTGGGTGATCTCGGAAGTGATGATGACAACAGCCTCTAAGTTTGGGTCTGCAACAGCAGGAGCATCCACCCACAGACTCCAAATGATCTGTGACTATGCATAACGTTGGAAGGAAGTCCTAGGAAGATACAAGAGAAAGTAACATAGGATAGTGGATGCTTAAATTACCTCCTCAAAAGAAAATCTGTCAAAGTGAGTCCTAATCAAGGAGAAGCTTCTCAGATCCACCTCCACTTCACAAGCAATAAGATCGTACTTCATGGCCTAGTGCTGAAAAGAGAAAATACAATTTGCAAGATGACGGTTTGCAAGATGAATGGGTACAATTTGCAAGAAAACAGTTTGCAAGAAGAATGAGTACAGTCTGTAAGATATGGATATGAATATAGTTGCAAGATGACAAGTTTGCAAGATGAATGGGTATAGTTTGCAAGATGACAAGTTTGCAAGGGGACTGAGTACAAGATATGGATATGAATTTAGTTTGTAAGATGGCAGTTTACAAGGTACAAGTGTAGATGCAAGTGGCAAGAGTGCAAATCACAGTTCTCTAAGCCTAAATGACATATAAATAAGCACAACTACCAGAATGGGGAACACATGCACTGTAAGATGCTAGAGGAATGAGAGAACTAACCTCAAGGAGCTTTCAAGGCCTCCTACCAGCTGATGCAGAGTCCCTTTGCTGAGTATGTCCAAAGATGAGTACAAGTAAGCAAGATATGTCTAGCCCCAGTTGGCCTCTTGAGCCTCCATGAAATCCCAAAAGAGGGACAACCACCTCAAAGACACTGTCTGCCCCTCATTGGCAAAGAGATATACCCCAAGATATAAAACAAAAGAACCCTACCCATTTGGAAATAGTCATCATGAATCAAAGTCATAGTCACAAATCGTATCCTTTGAGTATCTCCTCCCAAGCAAATCAATGCCCAGTTGCACACTTGAAGTACCCCCAAGGTTGATGAGCGTCCTATTGCACCTAAGGCTGATCATCTGGTGAAAGTCATGGGGAGTCACCGTCATCTCTCGGTCAGCAATGTGGAAGGTGTAGATAGTTTCCCACCACCTTTTAGCCATGCCCTACTCCAAAATGACACTGGCAGAGGTCTTTAGTGGCAAGCAGATGATGGGCTCAAAGTCTGCAACACGTATGTAGTCCTTGGTCTCCTTGATCATGAACTAGTACCATAAAGCAACACGGTTGGTGCTGTCCCTACTTGAGAAGGTGGGCAAGGCTTGCAAAAGGATGAAAATAGAGCATTAAAATGGCAGTTAGATGGGAAAATTAGTGGAAAAGGAGTTAAAACAGTCAAACTAGGGTTTTTGAGTGCCAGCGTGCTCACGTAAGCCTGCGTTTGCTTACGCAAGGATTCCATGCGCGTATGGAGGTTAGATCATGAGTCCGTGTAATTGAGGAACATGGACACGTACGCATGAAGGGACCCTGCGTACACATGAGTAATGTACGCATATGCATGGATGTAAGCTACGTATGTAAGCTGATACTTGTGTAAGCATGAGCATAGATAGAAAGTTTTCTTTGACAATTTCAGTAACACTTTGATCAAAACTCATCCTAAACATGTTCCTACCCCTCTTAAAGTGTCAGGTTTTCATCTAGACGCATCCCACAGCAAAACCTAAGCACTTATATGTCCAAAAACAGGTTAAAATGGAAGATCAAAGAAAATCTCTAAAATGAGAAAAACTTGAAAACTTACCAATTCAGTCTTTGCACTCTTTGAAAGATGATCATGTGGCCTGTGGGTCAAAAAAGGAGGCCCATTCAGCCTCAGCCCTATTCTAGTAGGTGAGGTTGAACACATTGTTGGAAAGTATGTAGGAACTTTTGTTGGACTTGGGTGCCATGGAGATAAGAGAGTTTGAGAGAAAGATAGTTGTGGTTGAGAGATTGTGAGAGGGAAAGATCAGAGTGCAAAAATGAGAGAGAGGCAGAAGGTATTTGTAGGGAGGAAATGCGAAAGTTGAAGAGATAGAGAGAAAATGAAAGGGTGAAGAAAAATGAGAAGAAAAAGAAACAGTTGGTAATCGTTGGAAAAATTTAAAGAGGCGGGAATGCATCTGGTGGCTAAACTACATGTAATTTAGGCCCACCCACTAAACTACGTGTAGTTTAGTAAACTATATTTCAAATATCCCTAATGGGTTCTCAGAAGTTGGAAGTGCAAAGGAAAATTAAAGAATACACCCAAAAATGACAAAAGTACCCTCAGTTGGGTAAAAGAAACAAGGACCCCTGAAACATCCCCTAGTGGATTGAAAGCATCAAGAACATCTTTTAGTTTATCAAAAATCGCTGAAGCAACTCCCTCATGAGTTAAAACTATCAACCAAATCCCCAGTAAAGTATAGTATCATGGAAGGACTCCCCCATGGGTCCAACGCACAAAGGCAACCCCTTCGAGAGTTGTGAAAAAATTGCTCCATGGATTTGATAAAACCCCCTTGTGAATGGTAGAATACAAGTTCCCCAGTAAGTCATGAAAGAAAAGAAGAAGATTCTTCCCCAGTAGGTCACACATCAAAGACTTCCTCGTATGTCAAAATTACCAAGAAGGTGTTGGAAAAACATAGTTTGTATCGCATACAAAACATACACAGCAGAAAATTAACGAATCTACTTCATTTGCAATTGATAACATGTACTATGTAAATTTCAAAATTTAAGAACAAGAGAACGTACTTTGGTGCAGTGAAATTCAAAACCAAAAAATTAGAAGTACTTGGGAACACTTTTAATCTTCACTTTAATTCCATTGGGCTTTAGTATGTGGCTTGAAGTAGGACCAAAAGGGACAAATATAGCTCCAATGGGTTTTAGGCCTTTCTATCAACTCTATACAAGCCCAAAATTACCATTAATTATATTTAATACCACTATATAAATATAATTGCACTCTAGGCCTTATTTATAAATTATATCCCAAGATTTTATTATACATATAACCCCTTCATTAAAATATTCGTAATAATACAAAGTCATGAATGTTAGCTACCACTCTGAAGAATACTACATCTTAATTCTTGAGTATCCAGTTTAATCCTTTAAGTTATTCATCATATATTTATGAAATCCAATTTCATAAATATATATACTTTAGTAACTTCTTACTAAAGTGGTTAGACCTAATACTCGGCATAACCAAACCCATTAAACTTATCTCAAAGGAATATTTTATATTTCCGTTAAGAGATTATGAATTCCATTTTGAGAATATATGTTCCTTCAACATTAAATGTGGCTGCCCAACATACCGAGGTTTTGATTGTGAGTTTAGATCTCACTTCTGATATATCAAAGCAACCTACACTTCATGATCAGGTTCATTATTCTCTCAGGATTAAGAATTCATGTAAATAGAAGTCGTGAGATTTATCATTCATTTGACAATCTTTCGTATAATAATAAATCTCACAGTGGTCTAGTTCAATATGTCTTAACACTTAAAATATATCAACATATCAACTATAAGTCTCCACTTCCATGATCAAGACAAATCATTTTAGTTGATATGTTATAGTCTTCACAGATGAAATGCCCAATTTCATCACCGACTACAAACTAAAATTCTGAGTTTACAAAGAACTTGTGATTTATATATGTTGTGAGTAAATCACATAAATCTCATACTATGCATCTCATGGACTATATAATAATGTCCAAATATTCATGTTACCATTATTTTAAATAATAATAATAAAACTTATATTAATCACAACATAATTTCATACATAGCATCATACAATAGGATTTAACGGGCACATATCTTAACAGAAAGCTCCCCCGTGGGTCACCAATACACTGCCTAACAAGTTAGTCTCCCCATTGGATATTTTGCCAAGGACTTCCTTATAAGTCAGAACATCAAGGCCACTTGTGCACATATCCTCTGGGAATTGAATATGGAGCACAGATCCTATACTAGTAAGAAGGGAAAAAAAAATACAAAACTTGTGCACATATCCTCTAGGAATTGAATATGTAGGCATAGATCTTATACCAGTTAGAAGAAAAGAATACAGAACTTGTGCACATATTCTCGAGGAATTGAATATGCAGGCACACTAGAAGAGGTAGAGACCAAGGTCACCCTAAGGCAAGAGCCTCACTAGAACGGATTGAGATAGAGATGAAATACAAGAGGCACAGGCCACCCAGAGAAGTTTGAGGCCAGAGCCCTAGATGGACATCACAAGGATGTATCCTTTTTAGCTCATAAGAGCACCTTGTTTGTTTGGTTGATGGTTGTGGACATTGGCCATGTTTTTTTTTTTTCTTTTTTAGTGACTCAAGGATAGTGAGTCACTCATCTTTTACTTGCAATTGGCAAAACAAGTTTTGGGATAGTCAACCTGCTGTTGCTTGTTTCCCGAGCAATAAAGGTGGGAATTCGGACATATGAATCCCATCGGATGGTTCTTGGCCGGCAACCCCGGTCACCTTTGATCGCTTTTCTTTGTTTTTCAGGCCATCGAGAGAGCAAGTGGTCCTTTCAAGTCTGAAGCATCCAGCCTACTGATTTTCTTTGCATCATCAGGTGGCGCCATCTGTGGGAACTCTATTCACTGTTCTTTTCATTCGACAATCTGTTTTTGTTGTCAACGATTAGCCTTTCTCAGATTACAATTTTAAATACATAGGGCTTACAAATATGTGTCACTAATTACAAAAAATAATTTAGATAGGAAAATACTATAAATACTATAAATTTTACTTTAAAACCTTTATACAAATTGATTGAACAATTAATATGATTTATAGACGTCAACAACTCAACAACCTATTAAATGCATTTTTAAATTACTTAGTGACTCATATTGTAAAATTTATAATATCCCTAACATAATTCATTCAAATACTTATTTATTATCTTCTTAAAGTGTCATTAATCACATTCATTACTACAACATTTGTATGTTTTTTTTAAGTAAAATTTGGTATAGTTTTAGCATTTCTTCAAAAAAAGAAACATATTACAAGATAAAAAGAATGCATTTTTGTTATATAAAAATTATGATATTGAAAACTAGTTAAATATTATTTAATTAATAACAAAAAGACTCAATTTAAATATATCGCCTTAGGCCTTAAAGTTTGTTGGGCCGCCCCTGTATCCATACACATCATTATTCACATAAATAAAATTATAATAAAAAGTAATGCACATAGTCAATATTAGACACACTCATACACATATAAGATAAATCTATAATAATTAAAAAGTGACTTACAATTTACAACTACTTACTCTTACTTTTAAAGTCGAAAATACTTGTAATAAGGATGCATAAGATTTAAGTTAGGGTGTGCAAAAATATTTTTAAAAATAAATTAAAGTATTAAACTAAAAAAAATTATATATATATATATATATATATATAGTCAAGGGAGTGATTTGAACCCCTGCACAAAGTGTAGCGCCGCCCCCAGTGGATGTGGATGTCTCTGTGCTATTGAAATGCATTGTGATGTCATTCATAAAGAGTTTAAGCTTTTGGGGGTTCATTCATGCGCGTGCCTGATCAGATGGTACATAATCCTATCCCTTCTCATTTAAGAAACCTCATATGACATGAAATTGCTTTTGGGCCAAGAATAAATTCACATTATACTAAATTTCCCATATAGGAGAGCGAGTACGTGGGTGTGTAGTGTGTACACATGCAAGTGGCCAAACGATACTGTTTTGTTTTGGCATGGTAATATGGTATCAATTTGGTCTCTTATATGTTGCACCTAGAAAGAATATAACACACCCTCGTTAGATGGTTCCCACAAATAGCATATAGTTTTATAGGAGTTGATGAATAAAAAAATACTTGCTAATTAATTTGTCCCTTTACTTTAATCTGAAGGATACTCCCAATGAGCTATTTTTGTCTCGACTAATCTTTTCATTGATTGACATTGATCCAGCTGTTTTACCATCATTTGCATTACTCGGTTCAGCCATTCTCATAGCTTTATTAACTCTGCATACTAAAGTAATCAACTTTAAGAATGTATATTTATCTAATTTTTACTGTTACCAAAGCAGGCAAACACATCAAGCTTTCCTACGGTACCAGCTATTCTCATGGTAACGACAAAGGACGTTGAGACTGGGGCCAGTACAAAATTAGGATCAGATCAAGTATGTTTCTTCATTCTCACTTAAAAACCTTTTTGTTTAATTAATTTTATTACTTTTGCAAGTTCTCTACAAAAACATTCTATATAACTTCATTGATTTGTTTACCTCTCCCCCACACCTTTGGAGACACACAAGGGAAAAAGAAAAGGTCCTTGCTGATTTGAAAGAAAGGGTCGTGGATTCTATAGCATTTCTCAAGTGATTCAGGTTAAATGAGTAGCCCTAAGTAGACTGCTTGTAACATGTGATAAATGACATTCTCAATGACTGTTTTAAATTTCTTTTTTTAATGACACTGCATAAAACATAATGCAAACAACATGACTTCTTTAGGCATTTTTGCTGGATTATGTTCGTATAGGTCATTTTGAAGCACATGTTTGGTATGAAACCAGCATCAAACTATTGCATCCACACTGGTTATTCGACACATATTCATGAACATACAAACAGCATCATTACTATTTTAATTGTCAAGCAATCTTTTGTATCTTACCTTTGACCAATAACCCTAGTAATTAAGCATCATGGTCATAGTTTGAATTCAAATTTATTTACTAGTGTTGATCTTAAGGTAGCAAATCCAATATAGCTCACATATATTTTGAAACAGGAATACTATCATGAATAAGTTCTTAAGAGTTAACTGTTATCCAACAACTTTTGTGTGTAAATGGCCTTTTATGAAAGCTGATGCTAGGGAACGGTATATAGCTTCACCTCAAGGGAACTTAGTTCGGAAGAATCTTGCTTGTGCTTCATACTTCAAACAATTGAGTGTAGGAAATCTATTCCTAAGTGGAATTTTCTTCTAAGGCATTGATGGATGATTAACCACACTTTGTGGGGGTTCAAATATATCTTACACTATTTAAGCAAATTAATGTATGTGCTAACATGCCACTGAGATTAACCCATCTCTGTCGGGTTCTACTTGACCAACTGCAATTTTTCCAGTTCAATTGAATGATTTCCAATCAAATTTCACTAGGGTTTGCAATATTCTTAATTAGTTGAAAACATGGTTTTACTACCCTATTCTTTATAGCTCTTGATTTGAGTAGCATTTGCCATAGTCGAAGGCATTTGCACATAGTAGCTTATTGTATATGTGGTGAATTTCACTTAATGCTAGAAATCCATTCACATATTAAGTACTCCAGTTTGGAGAGACCTCCAGACTTTTCCCCTCACCTGCATAAAAAAGAAAATTGATCTCCACTAATACTAGGTTTATAACTGTCCTTGACATGTCTATTCTTGACTCTCTTTTATGTCTTCTTTAATAAAGTTATACTATTGAACAACAGGAGTAAAAATATATACCATTCTTCAAACCATGGAATCATATAAAAGTCTTATTCAAGGAAATCTTCACCACTGTTAAATGCTGTGTGCTAATAAAAACAAGAAATAGAGAGAATAATGACTTTCTCATTTCTTTGACAATACATGAACAAGGAGAAAATTTTCATTGTCTTGTACAGAAAGTCAATCTACCTTTCATTACACAAGAGTCACACCCAATGATACCTCTAACAAGTTACATTGTCTTGCCAACTCTGTGTGCCATTTTGCAATTTAATTAGCATTGAGAAGCCATGCAATTGAGTGGCAGATAATTGCTGATTAAAGTGACAGTCTGAGCTCCAAATCTAGTTCCTGATTGTCGCTTGAATCAGAATTCTGACTGCTTGAGCCCCTCGAATTACTCCTATGTTTCTTGCTGTTTATATGCTGTGAGTCCTATAAGATGAATCATAAAAGAAATAGATAATTGGTATCAATATACAGGAGCTTTAATTAAGTGCTAGATTTGTTTCAGAATATTTAAGTATAGTATTTGAGAAATTTTTTGACAACCTCTACTGGTAGATTTAGAAGGTGTCTAGTCATGCTTGGCTGCTCAAAATGTTGAGTCTCTAAGGTTGCATTGCTGGGGTCCCATCTGCAAGGGATTTCAGTACATATTGATATAAACACAGCATGGTCAGGTATAAACTTCCAAGAATTTAAAAGTTGAAACACAATGTAGTAAAGCACATGTGACTCTTGCTTATCAATTAGGAAAACTCAATTATTGTAGTACCTTGCTGTTGTAGCAGGTAGGGAATCACCATATCTAATATTTGTTCTTTCATATTCGCCTAGCCCCATCTGTATTAAAAGGAAATTTTAGCAAATTTAGAAGCCTAAAAAAATTTCCAACATTATTTCAGCCAAAAAAAAAAAAAATCAACTTATATGGAATGAATTCAATAAATTTCTCTCCCAGTGAAGCTTCTAGAATGGTTTAGAACTTGTTACTGGTGACAGTAATGATTAAATTAAATACTTGTTTGACAATCTATCCTCATTATAATTACATTCTTCTAAAAAAAAATTCTTCTATACATAATAGTAATGATGTAAGAAAATCCGGTTACATATTTCATTCAAGGATATTTAGGGTTAGTGCTTAATCAGCTAGTTAAAAAAAAACTTGCATAGAATGGACAAATTTCCATATGCGAAAGGAGTTTATGTCAAATTCAAAAAGAAGATTTGTTGGAATTGTTCAAAATTATCTATCACAAGCATGATGTACGGGTGACAATTATGACTGACAAGCCTTCATAAATATATATATATATATATATATACAGATTCCTCCAAAATTCTTCTGTGAGCTGAATATTTCCCCCACTTTCATAGATTCATTATGCAAGAACAGTCACCGAGTATTGAAAGATGAAAAATGACAAATTTATATATATGTATGTATGCATGTGTGTCAAGAGCTTCATAGCTCAACTCGGCATTTTTTGCATTTGTTAAAATCCCTCTCTCTTCGTTGTTGTATTCATTTGATTTTCAAAAAATAAAAAATAAAAGTAGGTGTGTGTGCATATGATGGGCCATCAATAAAATACAAAATTGTAGTAATTATATACGTAAAAACCTTACTTTGTAGGAGTGTCTAAAAGCAAGAGTTGCACATACCATGATGTTGGGGTGGAAACCATAAGAAGTTGAGGATGATGATGATGAGGATGAATAAGAAAAAGATGATGATGATGGTATTGATGAATAAGTTGCAGATTGCATTCTCATATCCTCTTGCTGCATGGTCAACAAAACCATAACTCCATAAGTAAAAAATTCTTACAGATCCAAATAAACTTCAGTAAACAACCATAGTAGTCAAGGCAATGAGACAAGAGAGAGATAGATGATTATTACATTGTTGAAATTAGTGGGATATGGGCCATGAAGGGAGGGGTGGTATGTAGCACAACCCATTTGGCCATGTAATCTGATCTTCTCTAATTGAGCAACTCCAAGACCTCTTTGTGGCTGTTTAGGCTTGTCTGAATTGTTCTTCTTGCTTTTCCTTGATGAGGAAGAAGACCCACTTCCTCTTTCATTTCCCATATTTGGCTCTCCAAAATAATTGCTACCCATCTCTCTTTTTCTGTGATGTATCAGAGAAGTAAGAGAGAGAGAGAGTCTCTTTTTGCAAATCCCAAACTTGCTCTTACTGAAAACTTTTCTGGGAATAAGAAGGTGTTGAGAGATCAGAGATCTCCCCAGTGGCGCTTTTAAAAGATGTTTTGCACCCTACTAATTATTGCATCGCTGGATCAGATTGTGTATTGATTTTAATGTTATATATACTTAGATTTTATGCTTCTTTTCTTTCTCTCCCTTCTCTTTTGCCTCATTTTGAGAACTTCTATAAATTGATTATAATAATATATATCACTTAATTTCCATTTTTTTTTATAACTTTATTTCCATTGGATATGGACTTTGGAGACTTCCACTTGAAAGCGATTGTCTCTGATTTTAAAATTGCTAAAAAAATATTTATTAACAACTATTCTAAAGGAAAAGAACAACAATTATTCCACGTGCCACCTAGGCGCGTCAGTGGCACCATTACATAATCTTTGCAAATCTTCTAATGTAATTTTTTTTTTTTTTGGGTACGGCATTGCTCATTGTTTAATTAAGTAAGTGCCTACATTACATCTACATGCAAAGTTTTGGTCAAATTTGAAGAGAGTTTGTCACGCCCTTCAGGAAGGGTAAGGGTGGCTTTCTGTTTTTTTTTTTGAAAAGGGTGGCTTTCTGTTTTAAGATAAATATATATATATATATATATATATATATATATATATATATTTAACATTAGTCTCCTAGGAAGGACATTTAAGGTGTTTGTTGCCCAATCATTTTAGGGTATCATGATCATCTTTTTCTTTTCTTTTCATCAATTAGATTACTGTGAGGATACTTCTCCAATTAATCGGAATTATCCGCTTTGGGGAGCCAGTCCCTCACGGTTTATTTCTCAAGCGACGAGGGCACGTACGGATCTTCACCCTCTGGGGGTTTTACACCGTACGTGCCCTCGTCGCTTGAGAAATAAACCGTGAGGGACTGGCTCCCCAAAGCGGATAATTCCGATTAATTGGGGAAGTATCCTCACAATTACCCTTAATCATGCCCCACTCTCATGATTAATTGGCCTCAGCTGAATAAAACCTACCAAGCCTTTATTAATTAGCTGTAATTCTGAGTTCAACTAATTAAAGAAAGGAAAGCTAAGAACAATACGTTATCAAACATTATAAAGGTATAAGACCAAATCATATTCGATCAAACTATTTTCTCAAAAGAAGAAGAAGGAAAAAAAAAATCAGATTCACACTAGGGATTTTGAAATAGATTTTAAAATTGCAGCTTCATTGGTGTATTAATTGCCTTGTGGAGATGTAGAGAAATTCAGAATTATGTCAAAAGATACAAAGAATCTTGAAAAATGTAATTTCTTCTACGTACAAAGTTATCTTAAACCTGCCTGCATTTATTGGGTAAATACTAAATAATTATACTTTTGCTGAAAGAGTTGATTCCTGGAATTTAAGTAGTTTGTACAAAAATTTAATATTGAAAAAGATAATGATAAATATGGTGGAATTTGACCAAAAGGGTCACGTTAAATTGAGGAACTTACGTTAACGTTATACTTAAATTGCTATATATATAGGGACCAAATCTAATTGAGCTGTTTCCCGCATGATTTGTGGGTCATGTTATATGAGTAGTTATGTGGTGGAAAGTGAGAAATGAGAATCGTCCAATCCCTTAAACAGACATGTGAACTCTTGCAATTACCAAAAAGCCCCCACCAATCCCTTCAAATTTATTTGTTGGGTAATTGGGAGCAAGATATATTAAATAAATGGAAAGGTAAATTTTACTATATGGGAAATAATTATAACATTTTGTTTGCTTTTAAACTTACTAGGTTGTTGTTTTCATAGCCTATAGTATAGGTTCATAAACTTGAATTGCTGCCTAACTTTGTCGTCCACTCAAAACTCAAAAGAGATTTAAAGTTTTACTACCCCATTTGTTGTGCACATCGATCGATTTTGCACAATAATAATAATTATTAAATTATTGGCTAATTAAACACATATCATGAATCTCAAATATATTCTACACTTGCACATAAAAATAAAAGGAAAATTGTTTCGAGTTTTACAACATCGATCACAAGCTAAAAAAGTCAATGACGTATGGGTTTTTCTCATTAGTCAAAGTAGAGAAGCCAATCCTTAAATTTCGTGATTAAATAATTTAGTGTTCCATCACTCTTTTTCAAAATATTAGGTGTTTGAAATAGATTCTATATATATATATATATATATATATATATATATATATATATATATATATATATATAATGAAAAATTATTGTGTACTTTCGGAATACCATAAATGCGTACTCCCTCCTCTCACATGAATGGTGGGTTCCACTAATTAAATTTATGGTAAGACTCACTATTCATGTGAGAGGGAGTACGCATTTATGGTATTCCGAGCGTACCTAATAATTTTCCTATATATTATAACTAATCTCCTAAAATCCTAAAATTGTTTTTGAGAGAGTTTCAACCTATGACATCCGCTCTTGATAATAGCTCTTTATTATCAGACCAAGACACCAATCAGTTTTTGGTGTAGGCGGGAATTGAACCCCAGATCTCTTATATAACCATCAGAAACTTTACCAGCTAAGCTAACTGGAACCCATCTAAAATCCTAAAATTAAATATTCAGAAAACACGTTGCATCCTTCAAATCGGACACTTGGTCATTTTGTTATTCTTGTGGTGTACAAAGTCAGATCCTTAAAATTTATTCAATTGCCGATGGTTGATGCAGCAAACCTCATTGTGAAAAAATAAATATAAATAGTCTACTATACTTAGGATTAAAACTATCATTTTCATGATTTTGTTTTAACAAACATTATATTATATAATATAATCTTCATGTCGTGAATCAGATGATTCAGAAAAAAATGGTTTGTTTTTCTCGTTATTATTATTATGACCAAAACAATGTATTTGCCAGAATAGGCTGCTGCTGTATTACGCCATGCGTGTAATATAGTCAGGTACATACATACACATACACTGACGTGCGAATATTCTTATATAGAGAGACTTTTAATTAGCCATATTTTCTTTCTACAAACAACTGTGTTTATATTGATGATTTAAATATTAAAGATTTTCATTACAATTAAGAAAACGTGCGGCGCCATGAATGCCTAGTACAAATGTAAATGCATAGGTTATATTCTATATATATATATATATATATATATATATATATATATATATTAATCTTAATAAATAGAGAAGGGGATTCAAAAACCAAATTCTCCACCTAATTAAAGATAGCCGAATGAATCACAAAAGAGCTTTCCTTACTTTCTATACTACGCTATGAAAAAAAGAAAAATAGAAAATAAAAACAACTTTTCACCAGGGTAAAAAAAAAGAAAAAGAAAAAGAAAAGGATATATGTTTATAATAATAATAAAGGAGTGAGAAAACAAGGGATTATGTTGATTTGGTGTGATTTGATGAGTGATGGAGTTGGTAATAATATTATAATAGTGAGAGAGAAAGAAAGACAAAAGAAAGTGGAGAGAATATATGATATCCACTGTAGATTTGTGGGCACATGCAAACTTACAGGTTGCATTACTCCACACGATTTGCAAAGCAAAATAATCCCTTGGAATACGCTGTCTTTTGTGTTTATGAAGAGGAGCCAGAGCAAACCACTCTCAATTCCAAATCCAAATCCCAATTTCCCTCTCAATATCCCATATTATATAAGATTCCCAATATTAATATATTCTTTATACGGTACACGGGGACTCGTAACCAATTAGTAATGGTTAAGGTTAAGAAGTGTCTCAAACTTTTTGGAGTTCAAATATTAATGATGATGATAAATAAAAGAATCCTCCAAGATTCTTGATAAAAGTTTTTCCAATATATGTAACATCTGTTCCAATGTGATCTCATCTTTAAATTCACTAACCTTTTAATAATTCCGTACCTTTTGAAATCACTTTTTTTTTTTTTTAATTTTTCAATCGCATTCAAATGCAAAAACATTTCTTTGCTCTACCCTCTTCTTCTAATTTCTAAGCCATGACTTTCTATTTACACTTTGTTTGTTTAGATGCAAAATATTTTTTTAGAAATTAAATTACTCATTTTTCAAAAGACTGACTTATCTAATGTGTATAGTTTGAACCCTAAAAATTAGTTTGAAAATATTTTCTATTTTTTGGTTTGTACAAAATATCATTTATATTTTCTATAATTCCAAATATATATGAACAAAAGTTTCATTCATGAAAAGAAACCCTAAATTAGAAAACATTTTCAATACCCTTCATTTAGGAGGCTTAAACGGGAAATTAGACCCCAAATTTAGAATATAAGGGACAAAATAAGTAGGAAGGTAACTCATTTGAGGGGGAAAAATGTCATTTGAGAGAAAAGACACTATTGACCAATGCAAGCCAAAAGTTGGTCAATCACCAGACAATGAGAGGCAACGGTCAGTTTGTAGAGAGAGAAATGTTATTATTATGAGAGTTTTATGTGATTTGCAATTTATTTATGATGGTTTGTTGAATATGAAACCTTTTAGAAAATAATTTCTGCAATTAAAAATTAAAAATTGTTTTTTGCTATATTAATTAGGCTTGTTTTCCGTTAACCATGGAAAACGTTTTTTTTTTTTTGGTTAACTTGTGTTTTCCATTTTAAAAAATTTAAAAAAAAAAAAAAAAAAAAGGTAGAAAATGTTTTTCCAGAAAAAAAAAAGATTTTTTTCCAAACAAATAAAGCATAAGTAGCAAATATAAAATGAAACAGGAGTCACTACAAAAAACGCGAGCTATAGCCGCGTTTTTTGGCCGCGTTTATAAAAAAAAGCAGCTATAGCTGATCTATAGCCGCGTTTTTAAGAAACGCAGCTATAGACATAATCTATAGCCGCGTTTTTAAAAACGCGGCTATAGGTCCCCTCAGCCAAATAAATTTTCTTAAAGTAAAGACGTGGAGTTTGCAGCAGAGGGGGCCTATAGCCGCGTTTTCCAAAAACGCGGCTATAGGTCCCCCTCTGGCTGTGTTTTCAAAAACGTGGCTTAAAAAAAAAAAAAAAAAAAAAAAAACTTAAACTTCCCTCGTGCCCCCCCTTTCCCACCTACAGCCTCACCTACCCCCACTTTCAGTATAAGTTCTTTTCTTCTTTTTTTTTTTTTTTTTTCTTTTCCTTTTCTTTCTTCCTTCCTCACTAACTTTTCAGGTTTTTTTTTTCTTTTTCCTTTTCTTTCTTCCTTCTTCACTAACTCTTCAGGTTCTTCTTCCTCTTTTTTTTTTTTTTTTTTCCTTTTTCTTTCTTCCTTCATTTTTCCAACGTAGCTCTTTTTTTTTTTTTTTTTTGTTTCTTTGAAGTTCCTACATCTTTTTTCTTTTTTTTTCTCCTTTCTTTTGCAAGTCACGGCATTTTTTTTTTTCCTTCTTCACTCCAACACATTTTTTTTCTTTGTTTCTTTCCAGCTATTTCTTCTTTTTTTTCTTCATCTCAGTCACTGATTTTTCTATAGATCTAGTTTTTTTTTTTGTTATTTTATGTTTAGTTAGTAAGAAAATGGAGAAAATGCTAAAAATTTTGAATTTGTGCTATTGTGTCCCTGAATTTGGGTTGGCTTTGTTGAAAGAGAGGAGATTCATGGGTTTGTGTTTTTATATTTTGGAGCAAATTGTGGTTGTATTGTTAGTATGTTGTGTTTGATTTTGAATTTTTTGGGTTTGTATTTGATTTTTTATTTTCTGGGTTTCCGTTTAATTTTGAATTTTATTTTTGGTTTGAATTTTGAATTTCTTGGGGAAAAAAAAACACCCAGAAATTTTTTTTTTGTTTTTAAAAAAACCTATAGCCGCGTTTTTCAAAAACGCGGCTATAGGTCTCAGACTATAGCCGTGGTTAAACAACGCGGCTTTAGGTCCAATCTTTAGCCGCGGTTGTAAAAACGCGGCTATAGACCCACAGGGGCTGTTGCTGCGCCGCTTAGGCCGCGTTTACAAACGCGGCTCTAGAAAACGCGGCTATAGGCTATAGCCGCGTTTTTGGGGTCTTTAGCCGCTTTTTTGAAACGCGGCTTTAGACCCCGTTTTTTGTAGTGAGTATAATTTTAGGTCTTGTATATGAGACTCATCTATATGTAAGAGGAAAGCATAATAAACCAAGAGAAACGAAATAATTTTTCCAATGTTTCAGTGCATATATATGGATATGTTACATTGTAAATTAACGAATTGGATGGGTTATTTTAGGAAATAATTTTTTTAAGGATCATTTTAGGAATTAAATGTTTTAACAATCAGTTAATGTATGATTTAAGCTTTACTCCTATAATGATGACTTTTATTGTTCTCCTAGTTGTAATTATGACATGGAAAATGCTATTTAGTAGGAAAGGAAAGGAACTTAGCAAAAATAAATAAAAGGTTGAATTTCTCTTCATTCCTCTTCATGAATAGTATTTCTTCGTCTGTAAAATGGGAAGTCTATGATTAATCATTGGTAAAGAGTAAGGGTTTCGAGGGAGCAATATTATTCGTGATCTCAGCAATCTACTATCATTGTATGATAAAGAACGCAAGTAGAGAACTACACTCAATTGCAGAAATATCTAGGGGTACATTTGTTCATTTCTCTCTTCATCAAATGATAAGAATAAACCACGCAAACCAGGGACGGAGCTATGTGTTTAACAAGGGGAGCAAGGGCACCCTTAAATAAATGGTCATGGTGGTCATCTATCCCATTCCAGTATTTGGGGTCCTAAAATAAATAATAAAAAGAACTCATTTTTATGTAAAGAATTTATAAGTGTTACTAATATTAACATGTTTGTCAACTTATTTGACTTTTTTTTTTTTTATATATTCAAATTATTAATTAGTTCCCCCCTCCCCCTTCAACTGACTGTGTTTGATTGTCTAGTTGCTTGTTGTTTGTGATCCAAAGTTTAAAATTTTGAGATATGGAAGTTGTCGTATTTCTGTATGAATACTCCTAAACAATTCGTTAGTGAACTTTTTTTTTTTTAGTTTCTTTTTTACATGGAAACACATTAAAAGAATGTTAGACGTATTGTAGAAAATAATAACAATTGGCTGAGGCTGAGTAGTTATGAATTTTTCGTGTGATTGGGTTTTTTTATTTTTTTTAAACTTGACTACTCCAATTGGTTTTTAATTAGATAAATAATATATATTAATATATATATATATATATATATATAAAGAGAGAGAGAGAGAGAGAGAGAGAGAGAGAGAGAGAGGAAATGTCATTTTTATTTGATTTATAGATAATGTGAAAACCAATTATAATATTTGACTTTGAAAAAGGCTAAAGCTACTATAAAATTAAAGGTTTACAAGCTAACTTGACAATTAATATGATTGATGCTATTTCAGCAACTAATACATACATATTTGAATTACCTTTTTGTAATTAGTATTAGTGTCATATCTATTTGTAAAACTTATGCAGTATCCTAGCATTACTCCTTAACTTTTCCAATCATGAATATTGTTAAGTGTAGGCAACGCAGCAAAATAAAGGATGATTTTTTAACAGAGTATTGATTTTGTATATTGAGAGAGAAATTGCAATGTGTGTTTTTAAGAATCGATCTTATATAATTTTTGGGACTCAAAAGAGTTGAAATGTGTGTGTACATGTATATATATTGGATAATTTAATGGTTTCAACATTGGGGGATGGTGAGATTTGAATCCTAAACATCTCCATGAAAACATCATAAGGTGCTAGTTGAGTGACAAATTTTTTTGTGAAATGTATATTTCTTATTCTTGAAAGGTGAAATGTATTTTGTTTCATGTTTTGGCTCCCCAAATACAAAATCCTGACTCTGTCCTTAATACAAACCCTCTTGAACACTCTTATGGGTTGAATTCAAGACTTTCTAGTTATTTGAAACATGTATTTTCATGAGGTATCTCTTTCACACCATGTATTACTTACGTATGGTATGAGAGAAATGTCTCATAAGACCGTCTTCTAAGATAATTGTTCACTAAATATCAATATTACAAAGTTTGACAATAGCAATTTATAAAAAGAAAAAAAAAAGGGGGGGGGGGGGGTTTGATAATAGGAAAAAATAAAAGTCTTGATAGGAAGAATGCAACCACAATATAAGCATGTGTGGAAACCTATTTTTTATGTAGAGCATGGTAACAGCTTTGTGGTTGTTGGATGATGTGGCTATGTAGAGTAGATGGAAATTCTTTAAATGGTGACCTAGACCCCAAGTTGAAGTAAAGTGCATTAGTAAGTTAAAAGAAGCTTATCCTAGATCTCTTTGGCTAGCGTTGCAGTTGCACGGCCAAAAAAATAATAGCCATGATTCATGTCCAAGCTAATTAAGGAGGGAGATTTTCTTGTAAACTATACTATATACATAATACATAATATAAAAGTGCAACAGTGTTTGTGGATTTGCAATTGCATAATAGGTATCGTTACAACTGGAATGGGACCTTGGAAAGTACAAAGAGAGGTCCTGACCCACGTGTGGAGATGCTACAGAATTCAACACTTGGCCTCTTTTATTAGATATGGAACTCTTATAAGAAACCTTTTGGGACCCCACCCGTGACTTGGAAATGTGGTACTATTAATGCATATGGTCCTCTCTGTCTCCTGCTCCCTTTAAAATAACCTTTCACAAAACCAACATCCCAGTGCTCCTACGATCTATCTTGGATATGATTTATATGATATTGTTCATCATTAATTTAGAGATCCAGTATGATATATTGAGATCGATTACCTTAATCACCAATTTTAAAATACTAATGATGTGCATTATATCATCATTTGTTATACTCTTGTCTGTTCAATCATATTATTAAGAGCTGTTTAATTATCCACCTACCAAGGAGGGAGGGATCTTTATTAATTTTATATACAATTAATTGGAGTCTCTAAGGAAAACAACTTATAACAATTTCAACTCTGTCAAGCTTGTGGTTCCACTTAATTCAAGTAATAAAATATTTTATATATGTTTAAATTTGCGATTCATTATTCCAAAAAAAAAAAAAAAACAAAACACATTAATGTCTTAACTTAATAATAAAATTAATGATACTAAATTATGTCACGTTGACATGACTTTACCTCAAATTCATGAATACCTCACAGTCAAACTTGCAAGTTAGGTCGAGCCTTTAAGGTAGAAGCAGCAAGGTTTGAATTGCCTTCAACCTTACCAACTTATTCAGAAGTTGCAAGTGGGTTGCTAATGCCTTAGAGGCAGCGTCACCCGACCATGAGGAACTTTTTATTTTTTTATATTCATTTTTAATTTATAAAATTTTTAAGTTTGTGTTTGGCACTGGGAATAAAGTGAGTATCTAACTATAAAGTTACCTTTATTGACAAAGTATTTTTTTTTCTTTAAAATTTTTTTTTTTTTTGGTGCAACATTTTGGTAATCCAGAGAAAACTGCAAGTACTGATGATGTCATATTCCTCCATGATGATCGAATTGACTAATTTAGTTTAGTTCCACTCCACCACCGATGCTTACATGAATCTTAAGAATTTCCTTATTGTGTTCATGAATCTTTTTGGATTTGCTTTTCCTATACCCAGCAAAGCAATGCATTCCATTTCTTAATAAATTATTAAAAGACTTGCATACATGTATGTGGTCATATATATATATATATATATATATAATGTAATTTTATATAACTTCATACTTTAGGTCCTATATATACCTGTTCATCAAAAAAAAAGAAAAAAAAGTCCTATATATACCATTATATATAGTTGTGTTAGTTTTTTGGACTGGCCGCGGACTATCATTTTCCTATTAACAAAATTATCTTTTTTTCTTTTTCTTTTTTTTCTTTAAATCATGGACTGAACATCGTAGTTTACTTAATCTCTACTTGCTCATTGGGCAGCTCAGCTTATGTTTGGTGGAAAAAAGGATACTTGATCCAAGAAATGGTAGTGCGAAACCAAAAACACATCATTTGCACATCAGTTACATTTGGTGACGAGTACTAAAATTATAGGTTCGTCCAGGCAACGGACGAGTGTTACATCTATAGGCTCGTTCATACAAATGACGAGCATCCAATCCACAGGGCCGTCCAAGAGAGGATGACCATACAACATTAATGACACTCTCATTAATGGTTTCGTAACCAATGAGCTCCAACGGTCAATAAGGCCAGTCATGAGCCAATCAAACCTTCATATAAACTTAGGTAGATGTTACTCAAAACAGCCAAGAGAGTCATTAAGAGGCCACCGACAATTACACTTATAATAAGGCTCCCAACAGTTGTACTAAGGCTATAAATAAGCCATCGGCTTGGAACGAATCTCATATCGTCTAGGAGCTGTTCCAAACCCATTTTTTTCTACTATATAAAGCCATAAAAAAAAGTACTTTTTTCAAAGACGACGAATTCTAGTGGAAAACACACAAGATTCACTAGAAAATAGTGAATCAAAGAGGGAGTTTTTCACAAAACATCCACAAGTCAAATTTTGCTTGATTGAGACATTTTCTGGTCTTGATCTTTGAGTTCTAAGTTTACTAACTAATCTTTGATTTGGTTGTGAACAATTGACTAAGGGGAACAATCAAAATTAAGCTCTAGTGTTGAGGTAAAGTTTCTAACTTTGACTAAGGGGAATGGTTAAATGCTTTAATATGTTTGTTTAGTTAGGGCTTATCTAGTGTTTATGTTAGAAGCCTGATAAGTTGTTACTTTTCTTGTTTCTTTTGTGTTTTCTTTGTTTTCTATTCTGGTTTTTTGGGTTAAGGGTTTTGGGTGTGTATGCATGCACATGCAGCTTGCATGTGTACGCATATGCATTCGCACACATACTTAAAGAATGCGTATGCATATAGTTGGGATGTGTACGCATGCCCTATGTATGCACATGCATACTTTTGTCCGAAAACCCTAAATTCAATTATGTTTATTTTTCTTTTTGTTTTATTTACATGTTTAGCCTCTGTTTAACTTAGTTTTCATATTTGTATAAATTACTCTGTTTTGTATCTCTGTGGGCACAGTGGTTTTCTCCTAAAAATGGGAGTACGCCTCAGCCGAGTGAACCGAGGCAGAGAAAAGATGGAGTCACCACCTAAATTAGGTCTAGGAACCATAAATATAGCACCCTTATGTGGAAAGACTAATCTTACTACCAAAGTATGGGTTCGGAGTTTAGGTATGAGGATGGGTAGGTGTTAGGCACCCAACCCCACTTGACCCGTGGGTCGGCTTCCAATCGTTGTGTCTTACGTCTTAATTTCATGAAATGCTCATTCAATATTGTTATCTATACCCACACATACAACTAGCAATCAACATGGCATCAATCATCCCAAAACCCTAACATCCATCTATCATGGCAACTTACATCAAACCTAGCATATATCTATCATGCAGATTATATCATCTCATCCAAAGTAGCAAACAAATAAAGATATCACATGGTCATGGCAACATCAAAGAATTATTGGAGAGCATCAAGAACACAAACATATTCCAAGTTCACATATCATATCCCAATCAAATACATGTACATATGAATGCATGTCTTACCTCACTTACCTTACTGCATAGTCTGCATCACAGGAACTATGCATCAATGCATGATCATATCATATGCATGTTCATGGTAGAATAAATAAAACATTGGAAGAAAACCCTAATTTAACATGTTAAAGGCAGACAAACAATCAAACAGAAAAACAGAGACTCAAAAATATAAAGAAGTATTATATAAATGAAATAAAGAAACAAAAGCAGAAAACTTGAATTAGGATTTCTCGGCACTAGTATGTGTGCGCATACATAGGCCTGTGTACACAACCCAGTTGTATGCGTACGCATACTTCAAGTGTGCGTACGCATACTTCAAGTCTGCGTATGCATGCAAGAATCATGTGTACGAATACATGCCCAGAAACCAGAAATACAGAAAACAAAGTAGAACCTAAAACAATAACACTAACAACTTAACATGCTTCTAATATAATAACAAACAACCTACACTAACAACAAAGATATCAAAAATAAACAAAACAAAATCTAAATTCCTAAACATGTATTGGATCTAACAACAAACAAGAACAACACTTAACATATCAAAACATGTTCATCAATATATCCAGTCATTCAACTCTCCAATCAAAATATGGTGAGACATAACAAAACAAAACCAAACAAAGAAAAGTATATTTCTAAGCATATATAACATATAAATAAATCAAGAACACGAATTATAAAAGATACAAATTAAGGAAAAGCCATAAAGAGAGACTCACATTCTTATGGAACACAACTTGGTTGATATTTTAACTGGCCCCTCAATGCCTACACAACAAGATCGAATGATAATCAAGGGAATCAAATATATCAATAGTCCATTAGTAATCACAACTCAGAATTAAAAAGATCTTCATGAAAAAATTGTTTGAAATTTTTTTTGAAAGAGATTAGAAAAATAGTTTATGCCCTAATGAGTAATAGAGAGTGGTTTTGAAATGCTAAAAACGTGCTTAATGATGAGTGTGCAAAAAGTTCAAAGTTAGAAAATATTTTTGGAAGAGTTTAGGTGAAAAATCCACACTCTCTAGCTAAGGTTTTGATTTGGAGGCATAAGGTTGTATTTATATATTTAAATTAGGGTTTTCAGACTCATTTAGAGGGTTTTGGATGTTTCAAAGGGTCTAAGGGCTGGGGCCCATCAAAGAGGGAGGCTTTAGACCCTATGTTAGGACATATGTGATTCATGTTAGGAACATATGTCATTTAGAATTGACTAATCTTTTGACAAAATGCACTTTACTTGTATTTAGGTAGATCTAGGATGTGTTTAATAGTTCAAAGAACAAGAGTTCAAGTATAGTATTGAAGCCATGCAAATTTGTCCAAGAAACATGTGAAGAAGTGCTAATTCATTAAAGCTCAACAGCTCTCGATAGATAGCTATCTATTGAGGTCTCGACAGCTGTTGACAAATACAGTATCTATCTAGAATTACGAAATTCAGATTTCCAGATCTAATTTTTGGGCCATGCTGACATGTATGTATAGGGTTTCTTTTCTAAAAACCCTAGACATATATAAGGCTAATTTTAAAGGTCTTTAAATAAGAGAATACATAGAGAACACATGAAAAAGTGACCAAGTGCATTATTTTCTCTGTAAGAAGCTACTGCGTCTTTACGCCTTAGGGTTTTGTAACCAAGTGAGTCTTGATCTTCATTATTGATGAAGTGAAGAGCTTTGCAGCCAACATCTTTTTCAAGTTGGTGAGTTAGTCACGTATTGGGAGCTGTGTATCATTGGTTAGTCACGTACTGGGATCCGTGCATCAAAAGGGTGGCGTTCATATACTAAAGAGTTTAGAGGTTATGAAGTAGTAAACGGTTTCTGCTATAAGGTCATCTACGGGAATTGTAGAGTCTAGGGACAAAGGTTTTGTACTAGATCTGAAACTTCTCTTTATTATAGTGAATTGCTTTTCGGGAAGGTTTCCCCCCAAGTTTTTTACTGTGAAACTAGTTTGTTTCATTGGTTTCCTGGATCATCATATCTTGTCTTATTTACTTTTCCGCTATGCATAATATTGACATGATATTGCTGTTTGTTTGTTTTAACAAAGTTTATTTATAATAAATCTAATTAACAACTTGGATTTAAAACTTGTTAATTCTATCAACCGGGGTCTAAATTTTCCAACACCCTAAAAAAAATGAAGTTTTAGGTTTCTGTAAACTGGCTTGCATACGCAACTTTGGGGATGCGCATGCATGCATGCTCCCCGCACATGCATACGTCCTTAAAAACCTTAATTTTGACTAATAGGCTAGCCCAACTTTAAACGGCCATAACTCACTCAATATAAGTCCAAATTAGGGAAAAGTTGTGTTCAAATTGAAGCCCAAGATGTCTACTTTCCAATGAAACAAATTGCACTCAAGTATGCTTTGTGGATCAAAATTTATGGTTAAAACAGTGAGAAAAGTTCATTTTTTAGCATTGTTTTCAAAGCGATTTGAGCACTTTTGAGTTGTGATTACTTCCAAACTATTAGAATAACTTCAACTACCTTTTGTAAACATGTCAAGCTCATCATTAGGACCGGAGACTAAAATTTATTAACAGTACAAAATGTGGTGTCTACAATTGCTTTGTTTTGTTTTATCTTTTTTACGCTTATTAGGGTTTTAATTTGTCTAAATGCCACGAACATGCATATGAATATGAACATGCATTGATGCATAGGTGTAGTGATGCACTAAGGTAAGTCATACATAATCACATGAACATGCATTCGTTCTTGTTTGATGAGTATTGTGATTGATGAAAACGACATGCTTGGTTGAATTCCATGTTTTTTATGTTTAAATACCTTGACATGTTTGTTTGAATCTGCCTTGTGATGTTTTGGCCCTTAATGATATATGCTTATATGCCCTAGTAGATGAATGTTTGGTTTAGGGATGAGTAAGCCATGTTCATTGCTTTAGATGCATGTTAAAGTGTGTGTGAGTTAGTATAACATATTAAGGTTGCCTTTAACAAGATTAAGACTTGGAACACAATGAGTGGAAGTCGACCCATGGTTCGGGTGGGGTTGGGTGCCTAACACATCCCATCTCCATACTTAAACTTTGGACACGTGCTTTGGTAAAGATCAGTCCTTCCACGAATGGTGCTATATTTATGGTTCCTAGACCTAAACTAGGTGGCGACTCCATTTACACCCTCTATCACGGTATACTATAGGCCAAGGCGTACTCACCCAAAACGTAAGGATGACCTCTTGCGGGTGCTTGCGCCCACAGTGGTGACTTCACTAGGAATGGAGAGTTTGATTCGAATGTGTTCCATTTTCTTAATCTTGATAAAGGCTTATTTAATATTGTTTGTGCACACTTTCACTTGATTCTTTTTGTCATGGTTGGTGATCAATGGGAAAGTGGAGGCTCCATTCAGGCCAAGACTTTCCTAAGCATTTTGATTCTTTTTGCTTTAATTTTTCTTTGCATATTTTCTTTTAAGCATATCATGCATGGGCATATAAGATAGAGAAAAGAAATATCCAATTATGTGAAACTTTTGACATTAAACTTTTGACATTGCACTTTTGCTATGCTAAAGCATACAAATGTCATTTCATGATTGGCGGGTAACAGTGGTGAAATGGTTATTTATGTCTTTCTCTTAGGATTTTCTAGTCCTACCCATCAAAAAGAGTGATACGAGTGTTAAGTATAAGAGATAACTTAATCTTACTCATCACAACCATGAGCCACAAAGCTCACTTGCTTAGTTGTGCATAGAGATGCTCATCTAAGCTACAAGAGATACAAAGTTTAGAAAACTTTGTTTCAATGGCCATCCAAGATACACTAGTATCAATGTACACAAAACACACACTGTTTTTGTATTTTTCTGATTTTTTTCCCTTTTTTATTTTGAAAACAAAACAAAATAAAAAATAAACAACCAAACAGAAACAGACAAGCAATATGAAAGCATGAAAGAAAGATGCATATGCATGAAAGTATGATTCCAAAAGCAAATAAGAAATCAAGCAAAGAAAGTCCTACTTTAGATAGAAAGAATTAAAGTAGAGGACAAATAGAAAAGACAATTAAGTCTTAGGCTCCTTTCTCACCCACACAGCACGAGCCTTTGGCCATGAAGATGAAAAGGCACGTATCCTAGTATGTCTACTAAAGGACATAGAAGAATTAGAATTCTCCTGAAATTGAATTGAAAAGCTCAAGGATTTTAATAACTCTCCAAACAAAGGTATAGGTCCTTGAGAGGAAACCTGTGACCGTTTGGACGCTTGCTTTTAAGAATGCAACTTAAAGCAATTAGGACGAGTGTGTCTAGAAACACCACAATGGTGACAAACATGAGCAGTTTTAGAGCTACTCGGCTTCCTAGAAGAAGGTCTAACCTTAGAGGTTGATAAAGATCTCAACTTAGGACAATTTGGCCTGATATGACCAACAATATGACAATGATGACAAGTGGGGATAAATTCAGAATTTTTATTCAACCTAGGAGGAGTTTTAGACATAGGTTTAGAAACTTCAGCGTTAACATCAGATTGTTTACCTTTGTCTATCCTAGCAATATTAGACTTCAACTCTTCATTATTCCTTTTAAATGGAGGAATATAAAAACTTTTTTTCTTTTGAGTTAGGTTCAACAACAAGTTTGGCACTAGTTAATTTTTCAACTTCAGTTTTAGATTCAACTAGTTGCTCTTCCAAACTTTTAATTTTGTTCACCTGAGATGAAATTTGATTTTTAAAATTCTTATTCAAATTATTGGCTTTATCCAATTTTGCAATCAAATCATCATTTTCAAGCGTGACCTTTTTAAATTTAGCTTTTAATTTTGTAGAAAATTCAAAAGATTTTATACAAAAATTTATAGCTTGCAATAGACATCTTGAATATCATCTTCATTCAACATAAGATCATGCAAATCAAAACAATCAAGAGTTTCCATAACAACGAGGGTCAAGGATCACACTCAAGAAATTAATCCAATCAGAGTGTACCCGCTCTGATACCACTTGTTGGGAAATTTAGACCCCGGTTGATAGAATTAACAAATTTTAAACCAAAGTTATTAGTTAGATTTATTGTGTATAAAACTTGTTAAAACAAACAGGCATCAATATCATGCATAACAGAAAATTAAATAAGACAAGATATGATGATCCTGGAAAACTAATGAAACAAACTAGTTTTATAGTAAAAAACCTAGGGGGAAACCTTCCCGAAAAACAATTCACTATAGTAAAGAGAAGTTTCAAATCTAGTACAAAACTTTTGTCCCTAGACTCTACAATCCCCGTAGATGAACTTACAGCAGAAACCTTCTACCGCTTCAAAACCTCTGAACTCTTCAATATATGAATGCCACCCTTTGATGCATGAATCCCAGTACGTGACTAACTCCTTTGCACAAATCCAAGTATGTGACTCACTCACCAACTTGAGGAAGAAGAATGTTGGCTGCAAAGTTCTTCACTTCATCAACAATGAAGATCAAGAAGCACTTGGTTACAAAACTCTAAAGTGTAAAGACGCAGTAGCTTCTTTCAGAGAGAATATGCACTCGGTCACCTTTTTCGTATGTTCTCTTTGTATTCTCTTATGTGACAGCTTTTAAAATAAGCCTTATATATGTTTAGGGTTGTTAGAAAAGAAACCCTACACATACACGTAAGCATGGACCAAAAATCAGATCTGAAAATTCTAATTACGTAATTCTCGATAGATAGAATCTGTCGAGAGCTGTCGAGTCCTCGATAGATAGAATCTGTCAAGAGCTTTCGAGACTCATTAAACCTCAATAGATAGCTATCTGTCGAGAGCTATCGGGAATCTGTCCAGCTTTAATGAACAACCCTTCTTTACTTGTTTCTTGGTCCAATCATCATGGCTTTAATACTTGGCTTGAACAACATGTTTCTTAAAATATTAAACACATCCTAGATCTACCCAATTACAAGTAAAGTGCATTTTATCAAATGATTAGCCAATTACATAAAATATGTCCTTAACAATCTCCCCCTTTGGCAATCCATGACCAAACCACAACAAACAAATGAACATATAAGAGAAGTCATAAATCACTCAACTCATAGTCACTTGTTGAATATAATAAATTCTATCTTGACACAAACTCTTGAAAACCTTTGCAAGAAGAGAGTTCATGGCAAGGAAGACTTTGACAACCTATAATTCTAAAATACTTTAAACAAAACTCATCACTGCATCTTAGTGTGAAACAGAAATAAAAAGATTGCATACAAGTAAGAAACATGTGTATAAAAGATTGTGCTTATCTTTGATATATCAAAGATAAGCACAATGTATGTAAACATGGTCATAAGACCGGTGTACAAGAAGAATGAGGTAAGCACTCCCTCTAACAAGATGAAACACAACTCCCCCTTATAGAGGCGTGTATTTCTCCCTCTAACATGTAGAATCTTAAAAAGAAACCACAATTTCTCCCACTTTTTGTCATGATTGACAAAGGGCACAAGAAACTATAAAGCCTCACCCGAGAAACATAAAGATGATCAAGGGGGCAAAAGGATTCCATAAAAATGCATGAATATAATGAAACAAAATGCTATGGATGACAAGATAATAGATAGATGCAAAACATGTGAAAAGCAATGCATGCAAGAGGATTTTGACAGATCGAGAAGCTATCAAGCAGAAGCCAACCTCGACAGATTGAACAGTTATCGAGCATCTATCGAGCAGACAAAAACTTTCTCGATGGATCTAGAAGCTGTTGAGAAGCTATCGAGATTGTGAAAAGAAGAAGTTGAAGGGCTCGATAGATAGCCTAGTTGTCAAGAGGTATCAAGAAACTGTCGAGATTGTTTAAAAAAGTTTTTCAAGAGAAAAAACACAAATATGAATGAAATCAAGCATGCTACATAATGAAAGATCCAAACAACAATTTTATCTCTCAAAACATCTCTCAAACAAGAAAAATGTCAAGCATTTAGATCCAAAACACACACACACACACTAAATGAGTCTAACCAATTTAATATTTCAAAAAGAAGTTAAGACAATTTAGTGGGTATATATTAACACATGTATTCCTTGTGATGGCCAGATCACATTGTACCTACACATGTATCAAAAGTAGCAAAGAATGTTGCGTGTTGTGTGTGAAAAACATCGCAAGATTGCATAAGTGTCTATACGTTATGACGATTTGAGATATGAGTAAATCAATTTAAATCACACACGATCATAACTGCTTGATGGAGACTATCACCTTTGAGGTACATCCTATTACTCCCAAATCTCTTAGAAGACACGTTTGCAATCATATTTTAAAATATTTTGATTCTTTTTGCTTTAATTTTTATTTTCTTTTAAGCATATCATGCATGGGCATATAAGAGAGAGAAAAGAAATACCCAATTATGTTAAGCTTTTGACATTGCACTTTTGCTATACCGAAGCATACAAATGTCATTTCACGATTGACGGGTAATAGTGGTGAGATAGTTATTTATGTCTTTCTCTTAGGAATTTCTAGTCCTACCCGTCAAAAAGAGTGATACGAGTATTAAGTACAAAAGATAACTTAATCTTACTCATCACAATCACGAGCCACAAAGCTCACTTGCTTAGTTGTGCATAGAGATGCTCATCTAAGCTACAAGAGATACAAAGTTTAGAAAACTTTGTTTCAATGGCCATCCAAGGTACACAAGTACTAATGTACACAAAACACACACTATTTTTGTATTTTCTGATTTTTTTTCCCTTTTTTATTTTGAAAACAAAAATAGACAAACAATATGAAAGCATGAAAGAATGATTCCAAAAGTAGATAAGAAATCAAGCAAAGAGAGTCATACTTTAGATAGAAAGAATTAAAGTAGGGGACAAACAGAAAAGATAATTAAGTCTTAGGCTCCTTTCTCACTCACACAGCACGAGTCTTTGGCCGTGAAGATGAAAATGCACGTGTTCTAATATGTCTACTAAAGGACATAAAAGAATTAGAATTATCCTAAAATTGAGTTAAAAACATCAAGACTTTTAATAACTCTCCAAACGATGGTATAGGTCATTGTGAAGAAATTTGTGACCGTTTGGATACTTGCTTTTGAGAATACAGCTTAAAGCAATTAGGACGAGTGTGTCCAGAAACACCAAAATGGTGACAAATATGAGCATTTTTAGAGCTACTCGGCATCCTAGAAGGAGGTTTAATCTTAAAGGTTGACAGAGACCTCAGTTTAGGACAATTTGGCCTAATATGACCAACAATATGACAATGTAGGATTAAACATGGTTTATATCTCATACAAAACATACGCAAAGGAAAATTAACGGATCTACTTCATTCACAATTGATAACATGCATTATGTAAGTTTTAGAATTCAAGAACAATAGAGCGTACCTTGGAACGATGAAATTCAAAACCAAAGATTAGAAGTTCTCGGGAACACTTTCAATCTTTACTCCAATTCCACCAACGCCCAAGATGTGTGGTCTCTCAATCAGTTCTCAAGGGAGAATGTTAGAGTGTCTCACTCTTACACACACACCATTTCACAATAGTGTTCTCTTACAAAAAATTCCTACAGAAAATTCTGTATATTTCTCCCTTTGTATCTAACTGATTATCTAATTGGGCTGGCCTTTTGGATCTTTCCAATTGGGCTTAAGTGTGTGGCTTGGAGTGGGACCAAAAAGGACCAATAAGACACTAGCTCCAATGGGTCTTAGGCTTTTTTGTCAACTCTTAACAAGTCCAAAGTTACCATTAATTATATTTAATACCACTATATATATATAATTGCACTCTAAGCCTTATTTTTAAATTATATCCCAAGACTTTATTGTACATACAACCCCTTCATAAAATATGCGTAGTAATACAAAGTCATGAATGTAGACTGCCACTTTATAAATTACTACATCTTAATTCCTTGAGTACCCGGTTTAATCCTTTAAAGTTATTCATTGTATATTTATGAAATCCAATTTCATAAATATATACTTTAGTAACTCTTTACTAAAGTGGTTAGGCCTAACTCTCTGAATAACTGAACCCATTAAACTTATCTCAAAGGAATATTTTATATCTCCGTTAAGAGACTATGAATTCCATCTTGAGAATATATGTTCTATCAACACTAAATGTGGCTGCCCAACATACTGAGGTTTTGACCGTTAGGATAAGTCTCACTCCTGATATATCAAAGCAACCTACACTTCATGATCAGGTCCATTATCCTCTCAGGATTAAGAGTTCATGTAAATAGAAGTCGTGAGATTTATTATTCATTTGACAGTCATTAGGAGAATAATAAATCTCACAATGGTCCAGTTCAATATGTCTTAACTCTTAAAATATATCAACACATCAACTAGAAGTCTCCACTTCCATGATCAAGACAAATCATCTTAGTTGATATGTTATAGTCTTCACAGATGAAACGCCAAATTTCATCACCGACTACGAACTAAAATTTTAAGTTTACATAGACTTATATCTTCTATGACTAAATCACATACTATGCATCTCATGAACTATATGATAATGTCTGAATATTCATGTTACCATTATTTTAGATTATAATAAAATAACTTTATTAATCACAACATTAAGTCATACATAATAACATGCATAACATCATATAATAGGATTTAAGGGCACTAATCCTAACAATGATGACAAGTGGGGACAAATTTAGAATTTTTATTCAACCTAGGAGGAGTTTTAGACATAGGTTTTGAAACTTCAGCGTTAACATCAGATTGTTTACCTTTGTCTATCCTAACAATATTAGACTTCAACTCTTCATTATTCCTTTTAAATGGAGGAATATAAAAACCTTTTTTTTTTTTTTTTTTTTTTTTTTTTTTTTTTTTTTTTTTTTTTTTTTTTTTTGCGTTAGGCTCAACAACAAATTTGGCACTAGTCAATTTTTCAACTTCAGTTTTAGATTTAACTAGTTGCACTTCCAAACTTTTAATTTTGTCCACCTGAGATGAAATTTGATTTTTAAAATTCTCATTCAAATCATTGGCTTTATCCAATTTTGCAATCAAATCATCTTTTTCAAGCTTGACCTTTTTAAATTTAGCTTTTAACTTTGTAGAATATTCAAGAGATTTCATACAAAAATTATAAAGCTTGCAATAGACATCTTGAATATCATCATCATCATTCAATGTAAGATCATGCAAATCAAAACAATCAAGAGTTTTCATGACAACGGGGATCAAAGATCACACTTAGGAAATTAATTTAATCAGAGTGTACCCGCTCTAATACCACTTGTTGGAAAATTTAGACCCTGGTTGATAGAATTAACAAGTTTTAGACTCAAGTTGTTAATTAGATTTATTGTGTATAAAACTTGTCAAAATAAATAGACATCAATATCATGTCAAAATCATGCATAGCGAAAAATTAAATAAGACAAGATATGATGACCTAGGAAAACTAATGAAACAAACTAGTTTCACAGTAAAAAACCTGGGGAGAAAACTTCTAGAAAAGCAATCCATTATAGTAAAGAGAAGTTTCATATCTAGTACAAAACTTTGTCCCTAGACTCTATAATCCCCGTAGATGAACTTACAGCAAAAACCTTCTACCGCTTCAGAATCTCTGAACTCTTCAATATAGGAACACCACCCTTTGATGCACAAATTCCAGTACATGACTAACTCCTTTGCACAAATCCTAGTACGTGACTCACTCACCAACTTGAGGAAGAAGAATGTTGGCTGCAAAGTTCTTCACTTCATCAACAATGAAGATCAAGAAGCACTTGATTACAAAACCTTAAGGTGCAAAGACGCAGTAGCTTCTTTCAGAGAGAATAAGCCCTCTGTCACCTTTTTCATATGTTCTCTTTGAAAAATCAAATTTGAAAATTCTAATTTCGTAATTCTCGATAGATAGAATCTTGTTAAGAGTTGTTGAGTCCTCAATAGATAGAATCTGTCGAGAGCTATCGAGACTCATTAAACCTCGATAGATAGTTATTTGTCGAGAGCTGTTGGGAATCTGTCCAGTTTTAATAAACAGCCATTCTTAACTTGTTTCTTGGTCCAATCTTCATGGCTTTAATACTTGACTTGAACAACATGTTTCTTGAAGTATTAAACACATCCTAGATCTACCCAATTACAAGTAAAGTGCGTTTTGTCAAAGGATTAGCCAATTACATAAAATATGTTCTTAACAATCTTGTGTTCACCTAATTCTAAAGGAAAAATAAAAGATATAAAAATTTGAAATGATGGCTCAAAAGTCATAACATACCCTAAGATAACGAGATGATAAAAAAAGAAGTTCTCAAATATAAGAGGCTTATCCCAAAATCCAAATGTATATATTTTAACTTGAAAGGTTCATAGGATCATAGCCTAAGTTCTATTATAAGCCTGAAATCAAAGGCATCTTGAAAAAGAAAGTGTTAGGCCTAATGCAACAAACATGCTTTGGACTTAGCATCCAAGATCCTTCAAAGTCGATATGAATCTTCCTAATCATGGGCCTCCTTGTTGCATATAAAGGCTTAAAATGATGAGAGATTCATGTGCTTTGAGAGGAAGGCCACAATATATTCTAGCTAGAAGGCTACTTCAAAAAAATTTGACATATGGATATAAGAAAAGAAGAGCCCAAAGGTGATGAATACATTGTTAGCCCATATTTGAGACAAAGGGTCGAAAATATCCAAGCCCTATGAAGCAAAGGACAAGGCTCATGAGAGGAAATTGAGTGATTTTGTAATTGGACCTTCATTGAAATGGACTTAAAGACTTTCTAAGAACATCTAAATAAAAGAAACATTTTAATTTGGGACATGGGCTTAATAAAGGTAGGACTTATTTTCAGGCACCATTGCACCACCAAGATCAAGTAAGCACATACCCACTTCAACTTGGGTTCGAGAAAGCAACATAAGACATTTGATTAAGGTTGAGATCACACCTCAAGAAAAGATACTTCAAGGAGAGATATCTCAAGAAGAAATGACTACTCCTTGATGACACACTCGCACAAAAGATATACAAGGCAATAGATGATCAAGGACAGGTTCTCAAAAAGATGGGGAGTTGCCTCTCCAAGCTAGAGGAGAGCAAGATCAAAAAGCTTGTGCACATAGAGGTAAATGAGGAAGAAGAAAAAGAAGAATAGGATGAAAGAGATAGGGTCGATTATGAGAGGAACAAGCAATTTGAAAAGCTCACCACGGATACCATGTTCATAAAGGAAAAGATAGAGAAGATGCAACTAGCCTTTCACAAGGCTTAAGGGATGGATGATTGTCTCTACTGTTAGGATTTGTGCCCTTAAATCCTATTGTATGATGCTATGTATGTTATTATTTATGACATTATGTATGACTTAATGTTGTATTTAATAAAGTTATTTTATTATTATCTAAAAATAATGGTAACATGAATATTGAGACATTATTATATAGTCCATGAGATGCATTGTATGTGATTTATGTGATTTAGTCACAGAAGATGTAAATCACAAGTTCCTTGTAAACTCAAAATGTAGTTCGTAGTCAGTGATGAAAATTGGGCATTTCATCTGTGAAGACTATAACATATCAACTAAGATGATTTATCTTGATCATGGAAATGGAGATTTCTAGTTTGAATGTTGATATGTTTTAAGAGTTAAAACATATTGAACTGGACCATGTGAGATTTATTATTCTTCCAACGACTGTCATATGAATAATAAACTCACGACTTATATTTGCATAAACTCTTAATCCTGAGAGAATAATGGACTTGATCATGATCATGAGGTTGCTTTGATATATCAGGAGTGAGATCTAGAGTAACGGTCAAAATCTCAGTATGTTGGGTAACCACATTTAGTGTTGATGGAACATATATTCTCAAAATGGAATTCATAATCTCTTAACGGAAATACAAAATATTCCCTTAAGATAAGTTTAATGGGATTGTTATTCAGAGAGTTAGGCCTAACCACTTTAGTAAGGAGTTACTAAAGTATATATATATTTATGGAATTGGATTTCATAAATATATATAATGAATAACTTTAAATGATTAAACCGGGTACTCAGGGAATTAAGATGTAGTAATCTACAAAGTGATAGTCTTCTTTCATGATTTTGTATTGCTACAAATATTTTATGAAGGGGTTGCATTTACAATAAAGTCTTGGGATATAATTTATAGATAAGGCCTAGAGTGCAACTATATTTATATAGTGGTATTAAATATAGTTAATGGTAATTTTGGACTTGTCAAGAGTTGACAGAAAAGCCCAAGGCCCATTGGAGCTAGTGTCTTATTGGTCCCTTTTGGTCCCACTCCAAGCCATACACTTAAGCCCAATTGGAAAGGCCTAAAAGGCCAGCCCAATTAGATAATCGGTTAGACACAAAAGGAGAAACATACAGAATTTTCTATAGAGATTTTTGTATGAACACAATTGTGAAGTGGTGGAAAAAGTGTTAGACACTATTTGACCTTCTCCCTTTGGAAGTGATTGAGAGACCACACATCTTGGACGTTAGTGGAATTGGAGTGAAGATTGAAAGTGTTCCCAAGCAATTTTGATCTTCGATTTTGAAATTCACCGCTCCAAGGTATACTCTCTTGTTCTTAAATTCTGAAACTTATATAGTACATGTTAACTTTTATGAATGAAGTAGATCCGTTTATTTTTCCACTGCACACTTGCAAATTTCCTTCATCTACAACATGGGTGGTCTATGCTCCAAAGCCCCCATTCCATTACCTCCTAAGTTCAAGATTTCTAATGCAGAAAAGTTTAATGGGATTGGAGACCCTAAGCAACATGTTAGAAGATACATAAGCATTCCTGAAATGAAGGGGTTAGATGATAAGCAAACTTTGCATGCATTTCCTCTCTCACTCATGGGAGGTGCATCAAGATGGTATTGTAGTTTGGATCCAAGCAAGACCAAAGTATGGAATGAGCTTGTAGAATTTTTTGTGAATCAATTCATTTTCAATACCATGATTGATGTAACTTTATGGGATTTGGAGACCACTAAGCAAGGAGTTGAGGAGACTTTCCCCGAATATATGATAAGGTGGAAAGGGAAATCATCCAAGATGGTTAATAGGCCAAATGAGAAGGAAAAAATCAACATGATTATCAAGAACTTGCTTCCAACATACAACAATAGGCTTCTGCCATCACTTATTAGTTCTTTTGGAGAATTGCGTGATTGTGAGACTAGGATTGAAGATGACATCAATAATGGACAATTGGAGAAAGGGGAGAACAAGCCTCCAATCAAGAAGATATATAGGAGAGGAGCAACCACTTTTAAAGCACCCAACCTCGTAAATGCGAATGCCATCATACCCTAACAACCTTTAGCCTACCAAAGCTTCACAAAGAAAGTCTACCTAGAATTTTTCGACTTAGGAATGACCCTTGCCAAAGCATATGAGAACCTAACTTCCAAAGGATTCCTAAAGCCTTTAGATCCCACACCAATGCCTAATCTTGTACCTTTTACTTGGAACCTCAATGAATATTGCCACTTCCATAAGAATTCAGGCATAAGACCGACAATTGCTTTTGCCTTAAGCATGAGATACAAGTTTTGATAGACAATGGGACTCTCCCAAACCCAAACATCATCACTAAACCTAACATTAAGAAGTGAAGAACCCATTACCCGATTATCACCGAGCTCCACCCCTATATCAAAATTGTGTGCAAGTGGAAGAGGTCAATTAGGATTGCTCTAAGTTGATAGAGGTTGTGGAAGTCAACATAGTGGAAATCCAAGGAATATGGGATGAAGAAGATAAGAATTTGAAGAGTGCTATAGCCATATGGAGGATACTTCCTAAAGGAATGTCTGAATTGAAGAAAAGGACCCTAGAAGACAATGTGGCAAACATCACTAGGAGTGGGAAACATTACAAACCAACCTTTTTGGAGAAGGATCACCTCGGAAGAAGTGTGGTGGAAATATCAAAGCCCATTGGACTTAATGAATGTGGACACAACAGGGGGAAGTCGCCACCTAGTTTTTGCAATGGTCTAGGAACCATATATATAGCATCATCTTGAGGAAGGACATTTTTTTTTTATCTTACTACCAGAGATATGAATTCGGAGTTTAGGTACGATCTTGGAAAGGTGTTAAGCACCCAAAATCACCCAACCCTAAGGTTGGCTACCTCTCATTGTGTCTTATGTCTTAATCTCATTAAAGGAACACTTAATATTGTTATTCTAAACTCACACACACACTAGCATTCATCTAACAATCATCATGGCATCAAACATCCCTAACCAAACATCTATCATGCTTGTCATCACATCACAAACCCTAGCATACATCTAATCATGCAAATCATCACACCATAAAACCTAACATTCATCTAGCATGGTAAATATATTATCTCAAATGAGGCAGTAGTAAATCATATCATCAATCAAAGCATGGCATTCAAACTTGCATATATATGTTTATCAAAGGAAAATAAAACCCTTCTAACAAACAAATGCATGTTCATGTGAATGGATGACTTACCTTGTTGCATCTTAGCACCTATGGCATCAATGAATGGGCATTCGAATGCATGTTTATGGCATCAAAGCAAGAAATACAAAAAAAAAGCCCTAATCTTAGCATGTTAAAGGCAAACAAGTTATTAAACAGATAAACAAATACTTGAAAGCATAAAAAGGGAACCAAGATGAGACATAATATGTAAAATAAAGGAATAAACAGAAGCAGGAAACTCAAAATTAGGGTTTTTGAGCATGAGTATGTCTGCGCATACATAGGCTTGTGTACGCAGGTCAGTAGTATGCGTATGCATACTTTGAGCCTACGTACACATGCAAGAAGTATGCACATGCAAACACACCCTAAACCCAAACCCAGAATCAGGAACATAGAAAAACAGAGCAAAGCTTTAAAACCTTAAATGTAACAACCTAACATGCTTCTAAGAAAAAAAAAACTAAACCTAAACTAAACAAACATATATAAGCATAAACAAAGCAAAGAAACAGATCAAAACATAAAAGAAAAGGCATAAATAAAAAGGAAAAGTTAGAACTTAATACCTTAAGCAAGAAGCTTTTCAAGCATGATTTTGATCGTTCCCCTTAGTCAAATCTATTCATAATCAATAAAAAGTGATTAGTAAACTTCAAAACTCAAAGATCAAGGCCCAAAAGGCCCCAATCAAATAAAATTTACATGAGGATGTTTTGTGAAAAACTCCCTCTTTGATTCACTATTTCTAGTGAACAAGTTTTCTCTTAGGATTTTTTGTGTCCTTTCTGAAAATATATTATGTAAGACTATTTATATTGTGAAAATGGGGATTTGGAACGGCTCCATGACGAAGTGGGATTCATTCCAAACCTCAGTCTTTAATGCAAAAAATTTGTCTTTCATAGGTTTCTGAAACTTGCCTTTGGGACTGCGTACGCAAGTACAAGCCTACCTACGGAGTCCGAGGGTTTTCTTTGGCCTTTAATTTCCGAAATAGATTTATTTACTCATAAAAATTTATATCTTCCATTTGAACACCTCTCAAGTCTATTTGTAATCTAATTAGGCCCTAAACCAACTTAGGCCTTAGAATTTTAGCATCATTGGGGCATGGGGGCATGAGTCGTAATGGGTACAAAATACGGTGTGTACAATGGGAAGGAAGAAAAATAAGAGGAAGATAGGGTCTTGACCCAACTAAAAAAAACTCAAGCTCTTGTGGCAGTTTGGGGTTTACCAATGGCTACTCATAAGCACCGCAACACACTCCTAGATGCTTTAAATGGAAAAGAAGTGTCTATAGAGACTACACCTCAAAAGGTTCTATCTCTCATGGAATTGAGACGCGTCCTTGTCTATAAAAAATCAAAAAGGGTAAGGTTTATCTTAATCCAGGAGTCCTCGGGCCAAGCCTCTCTTGGGTGCCAAACCTGCGTTTGAATCTTGGTCCAATTTGGGCTCCTTTTTTGAGGTTTCTTGAGCCGGGAATTGTACATAGATGTGTTTTTAATCCATTTTCTAAAAATAAATCCCCTTTTCTAGATATTTAGGTCTTTCAAGTGATAATTATCTTGTAGATAAACATTCCAAAAAGTCTTGATTATCCACAATTTCTTTGCTATCTGATTATCCACTTTATTCCCATGCAAGCTAATCCATTTTTGACACTAACTAACAACCAATCACAAAATTATTTAATTAATTTTAATTGTCTAACCAATCATAATTGACTTAAATTAATCATGCGTGGTAGATTCCCCCCAAACAAAATGCATGCAAATGGTGTAAACTTAATCATGTGATATCTTTCAATTCGACGGTCTGATTTGAAAATCAGACATATCGTCGCGACCGTTAGAATCTCAATATCATTTTTATGATATGCAATGAATGAATAAATGCATGTAATGCAACTCTAAATTTTGGGTATATGAATGGTCACTCTAGTCATCTTCCAAGATTAAATTATGGGTGCAAAATCGAGTGTCTACACTCTAGCAATCTCCCCCTGCATGTTGCCCTCCCTGGTGACAGCAGCACTCTCAAGATCTCACACCCAAGCCTACAGGGCCTCTACGTGTGATCCTAAACGAGCCTCTGAAGCCTTCCAGGCACATGCAATGCCCCCAAGCACTTTGCCCCTGCTCACAGGGCAGTCATCAATAATAGGTCCAGCCAATGATGCTAAAAACCAGGCAGCATAATTAGTATCCTCTGCAAGGAAGCCCTAGAAGGAACTTGTCGCATAAGCTAGGTCGTCCACAATCACCTTAAGACAAGATATCTCAAGAGGTGGATCTCTAGGCACTCTAAAGGTCGGCATGACCTGATGAAAGGTCTTCTCAACCATAAAAAACTCCCAACTAGTCAAAGCCTAAGACCAATGCCGAACGTGCGACTGAGCCATAGCAGGAGTGACAACGTGTCTACCTAACAACCCTTCATCATAGAGGGTGTTGGGTATCTCACCCCAGGTGATGCAATCAAGTGTAGGGCAAATAGTAGTTTGCTGTGTCAAGACAACTCTAGAAATATCTCAAAGGGACCAAGCATATGCCCTGGGATATATCGTCATGGAAAGGCCGGCATACTATGGTCGCATGGCCAGGATGTACTCATATGCCCACCAAGTCAAAATTTGCCAACAACCCTTAAGGCTCCTGAAGCCCAGGTGTGATGCTTGCCTCAAATAGGCAATGAAAAATCCGTAAGAAAGGGACCCTCAATCATAAACCCCAATAAAGGACACCACTCTCATGGCTACCAGCAGCCTATAAGTTAGCATTGACTTGTTGTTGCCCAACAAGCAACTACCAATGAAGTAAAAGAAGAACTGCCTAAGAGCAGCATCGTCTGGCTCTGCCGACAAAGGTATGTTCTCCTCCAGCCACTACATATGAATTTGGGGCTCATTAGTAGGCCCAAAATACCCTCTGGTCATCCTGATAAAGGGGTAGGGAATGCCCAAAAACTCGCTAGCCACCGTGAAGCTCATAAACTCAGTTAGGACCAACTCCTTTCCAAATCAAAGGCCCAAGATGGTCATCCAATGAAAGGAAAGGACTGCATACTCCCTGTAGCTCAGATGAAAAGTGCCTGTCTCAGCATAAAACTGTTGCACCAAAGCCTCAACCAACCCTTGCCTTATGGAACAAGGCGCGATAGCACACGTTAGTAGAGGCATGAAACAAACAAAGGGAAAACAAAGACCATGCCCCTCGACTGTGAACCCTATGAGCACCCTGTGCTCAAAATCAAAGAAGAGTTATCCATCAATACACATAATATATATATATACACACACACACACACACCAAACCGTCAAACGGAAAGGACAAGAAGAGCATACCTGACCCTTCCGCGCCTAAGCAGAAGGATGCCTCTTCAAATCATGTTGTAGATAGGTGTCCTTAATGCTATCATTTATCTCTCCAATATAGGACTCTGAGCTAGCCTAATGAGGTGGGAACCTCGATCTACAACTCCTGTGCTTAGGAGTACCAGGGCCTCCCCCAACTACATCATTAGCCTCTAGATTGGCCTTCACATAAAACATGAGCTAGTCTCCAAGCTCGTCACCCCTTAGGCCTCCTCCCTTCTCGATCTGAGGGAACTATGAAGAACCTCCTCTCAAACCAATATGGGACTAAGATGAGTGATGGCTGTGTGTTATATGTATGCCCCCAAGGGGCGCAGTATCATCACCTCCTCAATCAAAGTGCCTCTAAAGGGTCTACGCAACCTACTAGCTAGCCAAAATAGTGTCATCATCACTACAAAATGAGTCCACTTGGGATGGAACAATGAAGAAAGCCTTCCCGAGATCCCTACTAGATCTCGGCCGCCTAGACATAATCTGCAAAAAACAAATTCAGATTTAATTACTAAGCCCAAAACATATGGAAATACAAGCAAACAAGTAAGCATATCTAACCCTACTACTTAACACATATCATGCATGATCATACCAAAATATGTTATCTCAAAAATGTCAAGGTTTTCAAAATACCTTTCTCTCAGGATTCAGATTCGACAACGATTGTTTAATCCTATCTCTTTTGCTCAAAAGTAATCAAAGTTTTCAAAATACTTCTCACTTGGGATTTATATTCGACAATGATTGTTTAATCCTATTTATTTTTCCTCAAAAGTATTCAAAGTTTTCAAAATACCTCTCTCTCAAGATTCAGATTCAGTAGCGACCATTTCATCCTATCTCTTTTGCCTCAAAAGTATGTCAAGGTTTTCACAATACCTCCCCCTCAGGATTCAAATTTGGCACCGACCATGTAATCCTATCTCATTTGCCTCAAAAGTATTCAAAGTTTTCAAAACACCTCTCTATCGAGATTCAGATTCAGTAGTGACCATTTAAACCTATCTCTTTTGCCTCAAAAGTATTCAAAGCTTTCAAAATACCTCTCTCTCAGGATTTAGCTTTGGCAACGGCCGTTTAATCCTATATCTTTTGCCTCAAAAGTATGTCAAGGTTTTCAAAATACCTCTCTCCCGGGATTCAAATTTGGCAGCGACCATTTAATCCTATCTCTTTTGCCTCAAAAGTATTCAAAGTTTTCAAACTACCTCTCTCTCGGTATTCAGATTCAGCAGCGACAGTTTAATCCTATCTCTTTTGCCTCAAAAGTAGTCAAGGTTTTCAAAATACCCCCTGTCGAGATTCAGATTCGATAGCGACCGTTTAGGCTCATCAAGATTCAAATTTGGCAGTGACCATTTAATCCTCTGCCTTCTTTAGGATTCAGATTCAACGGCGACCGTTTAGTCCTATGCCTTATTTGAGATTTAGATTTGGCAATGATTGTTTAGTATCATTAGGATTCATATTTTGTAGCAACCGTTTAATCCTATGCCTTCTTCAAGATTTAGATTCGACAGCGACCGTTTAGTCTCATCAAGATTCAGATTTGGCAGTGACTGTTTAATCCTTTTCCTTCTTTAAGATTCAGATTTGGCAACAATCGTTTAGTCTCATCAAGATTCCGATTCGGTAGTGACCATTTAATCCTATGCCTTCTTCAAGATTCAAATTCAGCAACGACCGTTTAATCCTATGCCTCTATCAGGATTCAAATTCAACAGCGACCATTCAATCCTATGCCTTCTTCAAGATTTAGATTCGGTAGCGACTGTTTAGTCTCATCAGGATTCAAATTTGGCAATGACCATTTAATCCTATGTTTTCCAAAACTACCCTCACTCAAAATTGCACTCTCCCAAAATTTTTCATTTTCATCATCATAGTGTCTCGTGTCTACCTAGCTTTTCTCTTAGTTTTCATAGTGCTTCATGTGTTTCATAGAATCCAACATATGCAGGTTTGCCTTTGCTACTCAAACATGTGAGAAAAATATTTTCCAACATCATCATGGCATAAATGATAAAAACAAAAAGAACATTTATGCAAAAATACCAAAAATAAAATAAGTGCTAGCACACTTTTCTAGTTGTGCTGTTACTAACATATCTGCAGAAAAATAAAGAGGAAGAGAAAATAGACACTGACCTCAAGTGTAGAATAGAAGGCTGAAGCTACAAACTAGAGCTAAAAGCTGGACCCACTAGGCTGTGACTTGCTCTAGAAATGTTTTTCAAAGTGAGAATTCAGAGAAATGAAGTCAGAATGGTCAAAATGAGGCTTTCGGACCCATTTATAGGTCACCGTACAGCTTGGGCAGCCCGGCGCACCTTCAGTGGCCATTGGTCAGCGTTGACCAGTTGACTGTTGACCAAAAAAAAAAAAACTCTTTCGTCCAGCACCAAGGACCAAGCCAAAAGAAAATTTTCTGGACCAACTGCAGCAACTCAACCTTGTCAAGTAAGACCAGTCTCGACCCATGAACAGCGCAATTGTCACACGCAATTTTAGGGCAACAAAATGCGGAATTGCGTTCTTTAGCCAACACCTCTCATTGCACTAGAGATGTTAGATAAAGAAGGGGCATCTATAGATAATGTATTATGTCCACCCTTGATTTGCGTGCCGGACCCCGAAAATTCCAAAAATATTAACTTTTCTTTAAGGGGCCACAAAAACATCTAGATTGATGTGGTTTATGTCAGATTGACCAAAATGCCCTTAGTTAACCCAGGGTTGGCCGAAGGTCAAAATTGGTCATAAGCACTCCAAAACAACATTTCTCATGCTTTTACATCAAACCCGAAGTTGACCAAGTTTCTCAGCTATTTAGAGATTTTTCGTCAATTTTGACCAAGTTTAACCCGAAGTTGACTCCTAGGGGCCCCAAAAACCCTAATTTTGATCCAACTGTCAGAACGGGTTAAGACTAGAATTATTGCAATGATTATTGAATTCTTTTTCCAACAATTATTCATGCGGATTTAAAATGGTGGAGATATATTGAAAACCATGCAAAGCACGTCAACTCGCTTCCCGTGGCCATAACTTTTGATTCAACCGTTTGATTTTCAAGTTCTTTAGTGTTCCAAAACCTACATATCCAGAACTTTACAGAGACACCAAGATCAACCCAATCCTAGGCCGAGAAGGCCTCAATCAAGCCATTCCAAGTCAGCAGCCACTAAGTGGCTACCAGAGCTTGGCCAGCAACCACTAAGGGGCTGCCAAAGTTGAAGAGCACATTTTTAATATAAATACCCCCAAACCCCCTCAAATTTAAAATAAAAAAAAAAAATTTGGGCGATTTAGAGCATTTTTTTGGGCAAATTCTCTCTCTTTTTCTCTCTAAATCCTCTCCCAAACAAATCAAAAAAACCTTTGGAACACTAAAGATTGTGTTCTTGCACTCTTTTTCCTCTCCTTGGTCTTAGGACCTTGGCTTTGAGGTTTTTAAGGGTGTAGATGTAGCTTTTTTAGCTACAGTCTACACCCTTTGCTTTATCTTTCTTCATAGCATGTCTATTTGCTTTCCATAGTATATGCTTGCTTTATCTTGCTTCCTAGCATGTTTTATAGCCTTTTAAGCATGTCTCATTGCTTTTTACCATGTCTTACCACTTTATGATGTTGGCCTAACATTCTTGAGCTAGGATATGCCTAAATTTTGTGTTTGTGCTTAGATCCATGTGCCTAGGTGCTTTTTTTTGCCATGTTCATGCTTAGATCTACTTCTTTATGTTCTCCTTGCCATGCTTATGCTCAAATCTATATCTTTGTGTTCTCCATGCCATGCTCATGTGTCTAGATCTACATGCTGGTTGCTATGCCATGTGCTTCTAAAGCCTTTTTATCTCTTGCTATCCCTATTTCTTGTGTTTTGGCCATTTAGGTAAGGTGTAGATCTAGATCTTGTGGTCTAGTCCTACATCCATGCACCTAGGCCTATATCAAAGGGTTTGGATCATTTCCTTTATGCATGTTTGCTTGCTTGCTTCTATGCTTTATCTCCATGTTTGCCAGTCTAGATCTAGACCTTGCCATGCTTTGTGGCCTCCACGGGTTTGTGCTTGTCAGTCTTTAGGGCCACTTTCTTGCGTGGTCGCATCCACCCATCTTGTGGCTCATTGGATGTGACCACTTGCGGACACATCTTCGTGATGTTGGTGTGCTTGATACACACCTTTCTCTGTTCCATGCGATATTTTTATGCTTGCCTTGCTTGCTTTGTGCCACCCGTTTGGCTTTCTTTGCATCTTTGCACGTTTGCCTACATGTTCATGCATGAGTCTGTGTGTCGTCCATACTCCAATTTCTGGGAACTATGGACACTAGATCCAAAGCTACGTTTGTCCTCCTACGACACCCTGTTTGATAATATGTTTGTTTGCCCCCATTTGCCTCTCTTTCTCTCTCTCTCTCTCTTTGATAGCTTGTCTTTATCATGCTTTCTTTTTGCTTGTTTCTTTGCCTGTCAGCTAGCTTGTTTCTTTTTTTATTGCAGGTACAGGGATGGAGCATGGACACTTGGAGCAAGAGTACGACTTCCTAGGTGCAAGCAAAAAAGGGCAAGGATGCAACCAAGAAAACATGAGCCCACAAGGGGCAATGTTCAGTAGATTAAGAGGCCTAGCCTCCTTGAGTGGTTACATCTTTCTCCCTCTCTCTTAGCCTCTTTTCTAGAGCAATGTATTAGGGTTCCTCCTCTCCTTGTACCCTCTATCTTTCTTGCTCCTTGCTTGGTCCGCATTCCCTTGGTATGGCATGTCTGTATTACATTTCTTGTACCTTGCTGGGCTATACCCTTAGGATGTTAGTAATGTGTATTTATCTTTCCTGCTCTTTGTGATAGCATTATGCATAATGCATTTACGTGTATATATATATATATATATATATGCTCTTGACCTTGTGACATGAGTATGTGCTCAAGTCATTTGCTACATATGCATATTCATGTCATATTGTGTGCATAGTCACCACAGTGTGACCATCCTGATCTATGTTACCAAGTGACATCAGTTTCCCTATGTATGCAACACGCATCAACATACTTCAATGCTTTGAAGGGCTCTGGCTCGTCCTAGCATGATCATGTTTTCACGCACCATATACATAGGCATGAAACCTTATCAGTGTGCCATAGCGCACCAAATGCAAAACTCTACCAAACTTTTACCGTGAAAATGGGGCATCCTCATTGCCATGTTCTCACGGCGAAAGCTTGGTGAGAATAGTGTTTTGTGTGCTATAACGCACTTAAGGCGAAGTACTGCCAGATTTCTGCCACTAAAATAAGGTGAAATGCTGTTGGATTTTCACCGTGGAAATTCAGCAACCATTCCAAACACACTAGGGAAGCATCAATTGAGACCACACCCTTTCCGAATCCAAACCTCAAATCCCAATTTTCTTAAAGCCCCGAAAGCTAACGCCAATAGCCCATTTTCAACTGCTAATGTCTTTAAATTAAGATTTTACCAAAACAAAGGATTATCTATGAACAAGCATTGTGAGGTGCCTAACACCTTTCCAACACATAACCAAACTTCTGAACTCAAGATTGGTGGCGACTTCACTTACCCTTGGTAATTTCCTTGAAATTGACTCATGTTCCAGTCACACACCCAAGGTATAACTTTCCTCCATAGCACCCGAGCTCCCGAGCCTGTACGCTTCAGGCGCGCTCAAGCTTCGCCATGATTGGTGGTCGAACTGCCATGAGGCATCGACAATGACCACAATATTTCTCTCATTACCTTTTTAAGGAAAAATAAAACTTAAGATTATTTTTGGCTAAAAAACTATTTTGGTCCCTATATTTTGGGTTTGCAATCAATTTCATCCCAACATTTTTGTAGCCGTCAATTTGGTCTCTGTTATTTTCAATTTGCAGTTAATTTGGTCCCTACTACTAAATTACTAATGTAAAATGCTTACGTGGCAAACAGTGTGCACTATTGGCACACGTAAAGCGAACATGACAAATAAAATAATAATAAAATTTTGTAATGAACATTAAAAATTCCATGTCTGCATTTAAATTGAAATAAAAAAATCTCAATTTTAAAATATAGAAAAAAAAAGATCATCCTAAAATTTTCTTGTATTTTCCATGTACACAAAATAGAAAACTCAACCCAAGTTTGTTCCAAATCTGATTTTTTGCCTCTATATTTAATGATAGCGAAATTTGCCATTTAACATAATTTTAGGAACAATTTCATTAGTTAGCAGGTTTTCCAAACATATTAGCAAACTAGCATCTTGAGTTTGTTAGACTCGAGTTCCATGTGCTAACAAGAGCTAATGTGGAAAATTATCCAAGTGGAACTCAAGTCTTAAAGACTTAAGTTCCCTCAACAATACCAAAGACAACAAACGAGTTCCCTTAACAACACCAGAGACAGCAAACCCAAAAAATAGACCATCGGAGACAACAAACCCAGAGAACAAAAAACAACAAATCCAAAATGTTGGGTTAAAATGAATTGACCCCTTACAATTAATTAATTAGATCAAATTTCATGCAATAGCGTGACAGCACAAAAAATCACCAAATTATCTAAATGCAGGGAAAACTAAATTTGACAAGGGTGATTTGTTTATGAATAGGGAAAACCACCGAGGCAAAACCCCACTAGGTGATTTTAAGGTCACCACTCCCAAGAATCCACTATTATCAATCACAAACGGGTACAAGTATAAGGAATCTTACCAAACCTTTTGGCCTATCTCGAAATACCATCTTACAGTTGAACCCTTACCCTAATACTCAATTGGACTTGTATTGTAGCGGCAATCTTTCCCTTGATGCACGAATCCCAATGTGACTAACCAATGTGCACGGATCCCAGTACGTGACTAACTCTAGCAACTTGAAAAGGTTATTGGCTGCAAAATTCTTCAGTTCATCAACGATGAAGTTCAGGAAGCTCCTTGGTTACAAATCCCTTGGCGTAAAGATGCAATAGCTTCTTCAGAGAGAATAATGAACTATGGCACTTTTGGCATGCGCGACAACCTTTAAAATAAGCCTTATATATGTTTAGGGTTGTGAGAAAAGAAACCCTATACAAATATTTCAGCATGGCCGAAAATCAAATCTGAAAATTCTAATTTTGTAAGTCTCAACAGAAATGGCTTCTGTCGAGCTTCGACTATAAACCTCGATAGAAGTCTTTCTGTCGAGATTTAATGAACAACTTTTCTTCACTTGTGTCTTGGTCAGATCTTCATGGCTTTAATACTTGACTTGAACAACATGTTTCTTGAAATCCTAAACCCTCCTAGATCTACCCAATTACAAGTAAAATGCATTTTATCAAAGGATTAGCCAATTACATAAAATACGTCTCTAACACAAAAACAACAAAGCTAAGCAACAATACCACTGGAGACAACAAAACCAAGCAACAATACCAGAGAGAAACAACAAACCCAAGCCGCTTCGGTGCCGAGATCAACAAAACCAAGCTAAGAGAGTCGCCCTGGTGTCGAGATCATGATTTTTGGGTTTGGGTTTTGAGAAATGGGTATGGATGTTTGAGAAAGGAGAAGAAGAAGGGAAGAACTTGAGTCTAGAAAAGAAGATGGGGAAATGGGTTTTGTTCTTAAGTTTTTGGGGCTTGGAAGAGGAGAGTGGGACGACAAGAAGATGGAGAAAAAAAATAATAAGGAAGAAAAAAAGAATGAAGGAAGAAGAAAGTAGAGCAGGAATTCAAGTTTTTACATGAATTTTAAATCCAACTTGGCTCTACCAGCACATAGAATTCGAGTCTTTTAGGCTCGAGTTGCTACAGTGAACTCAAGTCTAAGAGACTCGAGATGCTAGTTTGCTAACATGTTTTGAAAACCTGCTAACTAATGAAATTGTTCCTAAAATTGTGTTAAATGGCAAATTTGGCCCCAATACAATAAAACCCAAATTTGGTCCCTCTTCAATATCAGTTTCTCTCTCTTTTACCTCACTATCTCTAAAATCTCATAGAAAACTCACAACCAAACCAACAACAACAAAGACATGTACTAAAAAATGGAATACCTATAAGTTAAATTAGAAGGGGGATAATTGAACCAAAGAATACCAATAACAATATATTCTTCAAACTCTATTCTTTCAGCTATGCTTTATGGAAGAATCATTTTAGCTTAGTTTAGCCAAGTTTTCCCCCCAAAAAAAAATAACCATTAAAAAAATAGAATACCCATATTTCAATTTTTTTTTATAGAGGCAAATTACAATAAACCCACATGTGGTTAGACCCATTTTCACCTTGCCTACTCTTGGTTTAAAATTTTTCACTTTGACCACCTGAAGTTACCTCCGCTAGGGTTCCATAACCCACCTTATCAATTTCACCATTAAAAACAAAAACAAAAAGTTAAAAAAAAAAAAGAGAAAAGAAGATCTAAATACATGTTTGTAAAAATAATGAAGGTTTGGCTTAATAACATTCTTCCTCTTTAAAAAAAAAAAAAAAAAAAAAATTCTTGAGCTAGAACTTTAAACAAAGTTTCCATAATCATAAAAACCCAAACTCCAACCGAAAGGGGGAGGAGATGAGATCCTCCCCAAACTCCAACCCTTTCACAAAGAGAGAGAGAGAGAGAGATCCACCCCCAATCTACATGAGAGAGAAGTAGATCTACCGCCAATCTCGCGTGATAGAGAAGTAGATCCACCCCCGATCTCACATTCGCGTTAGCACCTTCATCGGATCTTAGCCGCCGCACTTATTAGCATCATTCTGATATCTTCATGGTTGCCAATCTGCCTTGTCAAGTCAGATGTACAAATCAGATCCTTCTCTTCTTTACTTGATTCATGACTACCGTTGTGGGGTTATTTGTGACTGTTGAGGTGTGGGTGATTGTCGTAAAGGGATTTTTTCTGGGTTCTCTTTTGGTGGGCCATGGCGGTGCTAAGATCTTTTGTGGGTTTACTAGATTCAAGGCTACTGTTGTGGGTTTTTTGTGTGGCAAATGAAGGGTGGGTCATGGTGGAAAATGAATTTTTGTTGGGTTCTTTTTTGGTTGGATCATAGTGGTGCTGAGATTTTTTATGGGTTTTTTTTTCTTTGAATGTTGGAATTTTTTATGGCTATAAAACACACAAAAAGAAAGATTTGGTCTGATTGGTAAATTCTTGTGACTCGTTTGAATTGATTCTTGTGACTTGTTTGAATGCATTGGCTCAAGAAAATTCTTAGGTACACGAAGAATGCTTTTTGGCAAAAGTTTCACAATTTTTATAAATATGCATTTAGATCTTGTTTTTAATGTTTTTGTTATTTTTTTTTTTTTTTTTTGTGTTTTTAACGAAGGAAGGTTATAGAACCCTAATAGAGGTAACCTCGTGTTAGGAGCTTTTAGAGTTGCTGATGATGGCATAAGGAATGGGGGTGCTTGGACAACATTAGGCCAGTCACTTAGCTCAATGTTTTCTCAAGACACCAATGGCTCCTTATGCCTATCTAGTGAAGCTCCTAACTGCTCTTTGAGGGGGACAAGCCCGGTCTCCTTGCTGGATTCAGAATGATGAGCACGATAAGGGGCTTCATGTGGAGCAAGGTAGAGGTGGGCCATGGTGGGCAGAGATGGTCTTGGTGATGATGAGCAGCAGCAAGTGGTGCTTACCCTATGTGATGGTGCATGGCATGGTGGCTTGGCTGAGGTTTGCATTGTGTGTGGGCTTGGTGGCTTGTGTACAAGGCAGTGCTGGGCTATTGTGATGATTATAGGTTGTGCAAGGCATTGGGCTAGTTGGTGCTGGCAGAATGCATGGACTTGTGTAAGTGGGCTAATGGCAGTTACCTGGTGTGCTGCATTTGGACATGCTATATGGGCTGTGATGCTGATGAGAAGGGCTTGGGCAGGGCCCAAGCTTCTAAAACGTGATGAGGTAATTATGTGTGGGTTGCTTGAGCATGTGCAGCGGCCTCATGATGTGCTGAGTGATGGATTGGCACGTGCAAAGTGTGCAGCAGCAATTATCAGCAGTTACCAAGCAGTTCCTAACTTGCTGGATGTTCAAACCTGTTGTTTAAGGGTTGGAAATGTGGAGGGTAGGCCAAGACAGCATCAGTTGGAGGTGTACTAAATCAGACCACATGTAGTAGCAAGTCTTGGACATGGGGCAGTTACTTGGCGGTAACTGTCGTGACAGTAATTTCTGTGCATAGAGCCTAGGCTGTTGGGGTTGTCAACAACAAGAGTGTGTATTTACCTTAGAGAATTTCATGTGTATTCTGTAGGCTTCCTTTGTACTTGAATATTGAGTAATAAAGGCTGGGGTTGGTGCCCTGTAAATACTGTGTGTGTGTGTGTGTGAATTTACTTAATAATTCTGTTCTGAGTGTTCTTGCAATGTGTGTGTGTGTGGTGTATTGGATGAGACTAAGTGAGGGACTTAGTGCCATCACAGACAGAAAATTTAAAAGAAAAATTGATCATGTGACACCTCAAGTGGGTAAAGTGTCAAGTTTTAAACGATGGGTAGGTAAGATGAAAATGGGCCTAATCATAGGTGTGTTTACTGTAATTTGCTATTTATATATATATATATATATATATATATTATTTCTAGGCAAGCAAACAGAAAATGGTTTCCTAAATGTCAAATGTGAAAAAAGAATGGTTCCAAGGAAAGAATTGATGGCAAGAAGGTGTCTAAGTTTGTGTAATTGTGTGCGTGTGTGTGTTATCTGTTTTGGCCAACATTGTGTCTGAAGGTGTTGCGGTGGTCAATAGTAGTGGAGGAAAGCGAAGACAGTGAGTTTTTGTTCGTAAGGAAAGCGAAGACAGTGAGTTTTTGTTCGTAATCAAGTGGCGATGCTACTAGTAGTAGACGCTAGAAGAGCTTATTTAGGTTTAGTGAGAAGAATATTTAGATATGGTCCAAATCTAGGTTTGAGCTTCCTATTTTTGTATTTGGTTGACAAGAAAGAAAGTGCAAGAAAAATTGGAAATGATCTAAATTTTTGTTTTTCTATCTTTTAAAATTGGGAAATTAATTTTTTTTTTTTGTTAATTTAAATGCTAACATTGTATGTTTTTAATGTTATTAAAAATTTATATTCTTTTTTATTAGCCATGTCAGTTTTAAGTGTGCCAACAATACATACTGTTTGCCACATAAACATTTCTGTTAGCGTAGTTGTTAGTATCGTACGATACGCGATACGTATCATATCATGGGTAAAAAGTTTCGTATCGTATCGACGTATCATAAGTGCTCATGAATCGTACGGTATAGTATGCGTATCATTTAAATCGTATCATTTAAATCGTATCGTATCGTAAAATCGTATGTATCATACCATACATAGACAAATGCTTTAAAATGAGATTTTTTTGTTAAAATTTGTACTTTTATTTGAATTTCACAAGTTGTTAGACTTGTTTTTAACACAAAATTATTAGTTTACTTAATTTAGCATACGAAAATAATATATTCATAAGTTTTTTTCTCATCTCTCCTACAATTGGACTACACAGTACACACTTACCTTTCACTTTAATATTTTTAAAAAAAAATTAAAATTTTATTTTTATTTTTATCATTATTGTTATAAGTCCAAGAAACTAGAATGCCAAAAAAAAATTTATAAAAATAAAATTATTAAAATAAAAAAAATAATAAGAGATAGTAAATGTTAATGACGAATGACAATGAAGAAAATTTTAATGAAAAAATAAATTTGCAAAATTATAAACATGATGATAGTGTTTGAAAGCTCGGATTTGTGTTAAAAATACAAGAGCTGTTTAGACCCCAAATTAATAAAATACGGCTCGGTTGATTTTACTCTAACTTAAACTAAGTGCGGAATAGAGTAAATGCAAGCGAACAAACAAAACAACTACTTTAAGCCATATCCAACAAATCACAGCAGTACAATGAAAGTTAAAAGAGTAGGGAAGAGAGGTGCAAACACAAGATAACACGCCGATGTGTTATCGAAGAGGAAACCGAAGAACTCGGTGAAAAACCTTTCCGCCGCCCTTCAAGCAGTAAATCGATCCACTAGACAATAAGTTGGGATACACGAATAGCAAGAGACCCTCCAAGCCTAGTCTACCCAATGCACCTAAGCCCTCCAAGCTCCTACTCCAATAAGACTTCTCGGAACCGTGTCTTGTTTTGCTTTTCGGATCCCGCAATGCGCCCGATTGCATCCGCTAAAGCATGACTTCTTCCAATGCTTCCCAGCAGCACCAAAAACTCATTGGACACTCAATATGGGTGTGGTAAGTGTTTGTGCTATCAACCTTTCAAGGATCTAGAAATAGAAACGTAGGAGAAGAGGCTACAATGATTTCTCACTATGGATGAGTAGCTATCTCTCTAAAAGATGGGTGTGTGTGTTGTTGAAAACCTATCTAGGGTTTTTCTCTCTGAATGACCTCACATACTTTTGTAGGTAATGAGGGTATATATAGTATGGGTGAAGGGTAAGAAAGTCACACTTAAAAATCCTCCAGGCAGAGAGTTTCGCGGGTATCTCGCTGGAAAGCCTTACTCGTGAGACACTCGCGAAATCCTCCAAGCTAGCATGACTTTTCAGCTTCCAGTCATATGCTTCTCACATGCCCTTTCCGCAAGAACCCTTCTTGCGAACTAGTCGCGAAATGCACTGATCTTCAATTAAGCTTGGGTTTTCACCAACTTAATACTAAACCCAAAACAATAAAATCCCACAAAAATACAAGGAAACAAATTTATGCAAATACAACACTTTTTGTCATGGAATAAAGCCAATATAAAATATTGATGCGAACCTCAATCGACATGCTTTGAGACCCAACAAACAATATTGGAATATGATGCGAACCTCAATCGACACGCTTTGAGACCCAACAAAAATATTGGAATATTTGCCCAAGAAAGCTAAAATTTAGATTTTTTATAGAAACCCTGACCCAATGTTTATAATCGAAACGCGAACCAAAGGTATAAGTTGACCTTGACCCAATGATTATAAAGAATCACGAACTGAAGGTATAAAGTTTGAACACTACAAGGAAGAATCCTTGATAAGTTCACAGTTCTTGAAGAACCAAAAGAAGAGCAAAGCCTCACCTTTTCTGATTTTTATTCAATAATATATGAAAAACGTTTACAGACTTAAGAGCCTATTTAATGGCTCCATAAAACTTGATAGACAAGAAAATATATTCTAAAATAACTCCTAATTGATACCTAACCATATCAGGAATCAAATTTGACCTAAAAAGCATTAAATGCACCTAAAAACAAGAAAATAAATCACCTAAACCTAAAATAACGTTTTTACATAAAAATACCAAAAATAATAAATTACAATAATTAAACAGTAAATTGTGTCCTACATCAGACCCCTCCACTTGAAACAAACTCGTCCTCGAGTTCATCTTTGAAATCTGAAATCTTCCGCTCCAAATAAACAAATACTTTGAATGCTTTAATGACTTGATCCGGTTGTGAAACTTGAATCCTTCATAAAGTGTAACAGAAAATTTCTTCTCATCTACTTTCAATTTATTCGCAACATCAATCAACAAAGGGTTGATAATAAAATTAAAATTTTCTACTCCAAGAAAATCAACATATTGTATAGTCATCTTTAACAAATCAACTGAGACTTGAGGATTGTGAGTTGTGGACTCATCTTCATATTTGACCTCAATTGAATCTTCCACAATGTTCTCAATAATTACCATCTCTTTTTTTTTTTCACTTTTTTTTTTTGGATGATAACATGAAACAAAAAATAAAAGGATAGAAAACTAATTTTAGAACCTGTGCTCTGATACCAAATGATGCGAACCTCAATCGATACGCTTTGAGACCCAACAAACAATATTGGAATATTTACCCAAGAAAGCTAAAATTCAGATTTTTGATAGAAACCCTAACCCAACGTTTATAATCGAAACACGAACCAAAGGTATAAGTTGACCTTGACCCAATGATTATAAAGAATCACGAACCGAAGATATAAAGTTTGAACGTCACAAGGAAGAATCCTTGATAAGTTCACAGTTCTTGAAGAACTAAAAGAAGAGCAAAACCTCACATTTTTTTATTTTTATTCAATAATATATAAAAAAACGTTTACAGACTTAAGAGCCTATTTAAGGGCTCCATAAAACTTGATAGACAAGAAAATATATTCTAAAATAACTCCTAATTAATACCTAACCATATCAGGAATCAAATTTGACCTAAAAAGCATTAAATGCACCTAAAAACAAGGAAATAAATCACCTAAACCTGAAATAACGTTTTTACATAAAAATACCAAAAATAATAAATTACAATAATTAAACAAAATTGTGTCCTACATCAAATATAGTTGTAAATCACAACTTTACAGTGTTGACTTAGATGGGGTTGATTAGGCAATTTGATGAATATGATGAAAATAAAATTATCATTTTTGGGTCATTTGTAATATATTATTACTTTTGAATTTAAATAATTTGAATGTGTATGTTATTATGAACACATGCTAGTTTGATTTATTTAGATAGCTTGTTAAATATTATTACATAAATGATGAATAAATTAGTCATTAGTTGAATATATTTAAAATTTATAATGAATATACCCTTTATATATGTATATTTATAATTTTTTTTTATAAATTTTATTAAGTGTTTGTGTATCTTATGATACACATATGATACAATACACAATATGAAAAAATTAAAAATCGATTCACGATATGATTCACGTTTTGACAACTATGTCCGTTAGTAAGTTAATTGTATAATCAAATTGACTTCTACCAAAATGTAGGGATCAAATTGACTGTGACTCTAAAATGTAGGGGACCAAAATGGTATTTTCGTCATTATTTTTATGTAATGAGTTGAACGAGTTACAAATTTGAAAAATTAGGAATTTTTATTTTTTGTTATTGAACAGACATTTTATTGTAGTTATGAAAGCTTTTATTTACTTATTTATTTAAGGGGTTAAAGATGCTACAAGCTGATATTTATGGGTAAAAAAAGTCATATCAATATTGGCTCAAAAAAAAAATATTGGCTCAAATCACCTGTCCTCCAGCTGCACTTGTTGTAACAATTTAATTTTATAAGAGAATTTATTAATTGGAGGACCCGTTAGGCAGTTACCCAATATCACTTGCACAACATTGGTTTATTTTTGGGCCTACTACCTGCTCTTATTTGTGGAGTACCAAATTTTGGGTCCAAATAGTACCAAACTCCAATCTTGCAAGGCCCAAAAGAATAAGAATAGTACCAGTACTATTATATCATATCATGGTCTTGCTGGCTTGGTTGGCTCTAATCCTCGAGCCAACAGAGCCGAAGAACCTCGTCCTGGATTTCCTATCCATCATGAGCTGAAAAAAAAAAAAAAAAAAAAAAACCAATGTCATAAAAGATAAGGATTTAAAGCCCCACCTTTCATTTCCCTCCCTTCACCACTGACCGAGCAAAGTTCAGACACTCTTTAGCATTTTCTAATACTACTCTTTTGAGTTCTTTTTGGCTCTTCAGGCTTCAAAGGTACTACCTTTACTTTCTTTGGACGAGTGGGTCTTTGACTTTTATACTGCTTTGTGAATTTGGATGACTTTCCAATATTGGGTTGTTACTTTATGTGGGTTTTGGTTATTGACTGCTCTTACCTGCTCTTATGGCTATGGGGCTGTTTCAGGAATCTGTGAATTCTTGTGATATTTGTTGGACTTTTCTCCCTTCATTAGTCGTTGAATTGTTGTAGAAAGCTTGGCGTTGGGTTGTTTAGTTGTGAATGGTTTGCCAGTTGTAGTACACTGATGGAGAATTGTGTGAATTGGACATTGTAGACACAGGATTGGGGACAAGTGCTTGTCTTCTATTTTTTTTTTAATGCTTTGAAATGTACCTGAAGGCTGTATTTTTTAAATTGATTTTTAAAAATTACGAAATTGATTTTCTGACAATTTCTTATCACATTGAACAATGGAGAGGATAAATATCCTTGTGTTGTGCCACTGATTATTTTCATGGGAACATTGATTGAATTATCTGCCTTGATGTTGGTTGATTAAATTTTTTTTAAAATTCCACTATCAGGATAAACTATGTCCAGATATATGAATTAAGTTTAAGTTCGTGTTTTTACGTATTTTTAAAATTAGCTACTGTTGGGTTTTCGCATGATTAGATTTCCTCATTTCCATGTGTTGTATTGAACATGAAACTGATTTGCAGAGCAAAAAATTTTATCACAAAGCTCTAGATGGTAGTTCATGCATTCGATTGCAAATGTTTCATGCTGTGCCAAATTGGTGACTTCTTCTATATCTTCTGAAGACATTAAGCATCTTGGTTTAAAAGTCACCCCAACATCAGGTGTCTAATTAAATCTCAAACTCTCAAGGGTTCTGTCATGCCCCATTTTTATGTTTGTGCAGGAAAAGCAAGGGATGAAGAACTTATTTTAGCTGCAGACTAATAGCTCGACTTTTGTAATTTAAATCAATATGACACCAGTAATGCCATATTCTATAAGCAATATTTCACTTATTCCTGGAACTGTGTTTGCAAGAAGGAAGAACAATTGTTTGACAAGATCCAGTTTGGCAAGGAAACCTACAAAACTTACACCATCTCCCCAGAAGAGTCTGTTACCTCTGTCAAGCTCTATTAAATTGTTCCCTCAGTATAGTAGGGGATGTTCTTTACATCATATATCTAGAATCCATAGATTATCAGCCACAGGAACCGATGTGGCAGTGGAGGAACCAGATTCACCTATTGCAGATGAAGATTCCTCAGGAGCATCAGAAGATCCATCCGGTGGAGTTGGAGGTAGTGAAAAATCATCCAATAAATCAGATGCCAGTCCTACTTCAATTACATCCAGACGTTCAAGACCTGTTAGGAAAAGTGAGATGCCACCTGTAAAAGATGACGAACTGGTTCCTGGTGCAAGTTTTACCGGGAAAGTTAGATCAATCCAGCCATTTGGTGCCTTTATTGATTTTGGAGCTTTCACTGATGGGCTGGTACATGTTTCCAGGTTGAGTGATAGCTATGTTAAGGATGTTGGAAGTATTGTTTCTGTTGGCCAAGAGGTGAAGGTAAGATTAGTTGAAGCAAACACTGAGACAGGACGAATTTCTCTCACTATGCGTGAAAGGGATGATGCTAGTAACCTGCGGCAACGAAAAGATTCTCCTGCCAGTGGTGATAAGGCTGGACCAGCCAATAGGAATTTTCCAAAGTCTAGCCAGAGGAGGGATGAGGTAAAAAAAAGTTCAAAGTTTGTCAAGGGGCAGGACCTAGAGGGCACAGTGAAGAATATGACAAGGTCTGGTGCATTTATATCACTTCCTGATGGGGAAGAAGGTTTCTTGCCCATGTCAGAGGAAGTTGATGAAGGATTTGGAACTCTTATGGGGAACTCTTCACTACAGGTTGGCCAAGAAGTCAGTGTCCGGGTGTTGCGTATCTCAAGAGGACGGGTAACCTTGACAATGAAGAAAGAAGAAGATATTGCAAAGTTGGATTCACAGCTCAACCAAGGGGTTGTCCATGCTGCAACAAACCCTTTTGTGCTTGCTTTTCGTAAAAACAAGGATATTTCTATGTTTTTGGATGAGAGGGAGAAATTAGAGAAAGCAGCTGAAGCAATAACAAAGACTTCAGAAAAATTAGAAGAAAAAGTCAAGCAAAGCAAAACTGGGTCTGATGAAGTGCAGGAGCAGCAGGCCCAACCAGCAAGCAGCTATGAGAGGATGGTCAGTGTCCGTTCTACTGTGGAAGAAACAATTGAAGAAGATGAAGCTTCTTCAAAGGAGGCAGATGTGGGAGCCACTGCATTAAATGATGCCTCAACCAATATTGCAGACAATGAGGAGGACCCTGCCTCTAGTTCAACACAAAGTATTGACAGTGCTGTCCAAACCGTAGATAAAGAAGCAGAGTTTAGTTCAGAAATTCTAGCTCCAGAAGAAAATATGTCTACTTGCAGTGAGATAAATGAAGAGGCTTCCCCAACAGATGGTTTGGAAAGTGATGAAAAGTCTGATTTGCTTGGTGAAATAAATGATGAAGCTTCTTCAGTTGGGGTGGATGTGGTAGCCAGCACATTAGATGATACGTCAACCAATGTTGCAGATGATGAAAAGAACCTGCAAAGCACTATCTCTAGCTCAACGCCAACTCTGGATGGTTCCATTCGAACCATAGAGAAAGAAGCGGAGGTGAGTTCTGAAATTTCATCTCCTGAAGGGAGTGTATCTACTTCCAGTAAGATAACTGAAGAGGCTTCCCCAACAGATGAATTGAAAAGTGATGAAAAATCTGATTCGCTTGGTGAAATAAATGATGAAGCTTCTTCAACGGAGGTGGATGTGGTAGCCAGAACATTAGATGATACATCAACTGATGTTTCAGATGATGAAAAGAACCTGCAAAGCACTATCCCAAGCTCAACGCCAACTCTGGATGACGCCATTCAAACCATAGAGAAAGAAGCAGAGGAGACTTCTGAAATTTCAGCTCCTGAAGGGAGTGTATCTACTGCAAATCAAATAATTGAGCAGGCAATTCCAACAGATGGACTAGAAATTGAAGGAAAATCCGAGTCATCTGGTGAAATATCTGATCAAATCTTGTCTTCAGAAAGTCCAGCCACAGTAGACATTATAGAGGATCAAGCTGATGTTGCAGTAGTCAATCATGAACTCCAGATACAAGCACCTAGTGCAGAGAATGTACTTCCCTCTGGTGCACCAACTGAAGATAATGAGGTTGGACCCAACCCTGATAAAAATGGAAGTATAACCAGTTCAGGTTTACAACCAGATGCTCCTACTGAGGAAACTAAAGGTTTGTGCCCTCCTCAGCTCTCTCTGTTTTTTGTGTCTCTTCTATTCTGTGTAGTTTCTGTAATAACTCCTTGTCTTAGATGGTCACTTGAAACAAAACATTATTAATTCCTGTAAAATAATGTATCAGTTAATATATTTAACAGTAAAAGATAATTTGTAAGATATATTATAGGAAGGTTCATCCAGTGAACATGTAATTGTTGAGACACCTCTCCTATTATAATCTTTGCTGTGGTTCATGTTGCAATTTTTTTTTTCTATGCAATCTTTTTGTTGGGTTTGATAGTAATGATGGATTGGTAAGTACTTACTATGGATTTAGGTCCTTCGATTTTGCAATTCCCAAGATGTTTTTGTTTCACTTTGGTGGGTTTATGTTTGAATTGTAAATTCTATGTACAGACGGAGAGGAAAATGATGAAAGTTCTGATTCATCTGGAAAATTAGCTGATGATCAAGTTATCTCTTCAGGAAGTCAAGCAATCAAAGAAGTTGTAGAGAGCCCTGTTGACAGTACCAATGATGACGTGCAGATACAAAAACCTGCTGCAGAGAGTGAAATTCCTTCTGCCTCACAAGTTGAGGACGACAATGTGGAAGCTGCCCCTAAGACAAATGGCAGCATGACTAATTCAAATGGACACACTGGCAGTTCTTCCCCCAAGGAAAGCATAACTAAAGGTTGTTACTCTCTCCATTTTGCCTGTTCCTTTTCCTAGCTTTAATGCCTCAATTTTTTTTTTGTCAAACCCAAAGTGAACAAGTTAAAAATTATAACTTGAAGACAAACCTATATAACATACGTTTGATACATTAGTTCATTAGTATGGGAAGTGTTGGGATTGTCCAATGGTTCTAAAGCATGACCGTGTGATAGAGGAAGAAACGCTTGGTGTGATGATGTAGGTAGTGTAAATATGCATATAGATAATAACATTTTCATGTACATGCATTAAAATATGTTAATGTATGTAAAATATAGAATCTAATCATATAAGGATGGACCAAGAACTATCTTTCTTCTTCTTCTTCTTCTTTTTTTTTTTTTTTTTTTTCTTATCCCAATATTCTTATTTCAATATTTATTGTACATCATAGTTTGTTATCTGATACCAAGACATATTGCCAATTCATAAAAGGATATTATAAAGTATAAACCAGGAAATAAGAATGGGCCAGCTCTTCAATTGATGCTCTTTTGGCTATTAAAAAACTTTAGGCCTTGGCAAAATAAGGAAGGATGTCATCAATAAGAATTCAACTGTGTTTAGTAGCAATTTTCCACTGGTTAGTTGTCTCCTATTTTAACATCTATTTATATTTGGATTGTAGCTGCTATATCACCGGCTCTTGTGAAGCAGCTGCGCGAAGAAACAGGAGCTGGAATGATGGATTGCAAGAAAGCTCTCTCAGAGACTGGAGGGGACATTGTTAAAGCTCAGGAATTCCTTAGAAAGAAAGGCTTAGCAAGTGCAGAAAAGAAAGCCAGCAGAGCCACTGCTGAAGGAAGGATAGGTTCCTACATTCATGATAGCAGGATTGGTGTATTGGTAGAGGTAAACTGTGAGACAGATTTTGTTTCTCGCGGTGACATTTTTAAGGAGCTGGTAGATGATCTAGCCATGCAAGTGGCTGCATGCCCTCAAGTACAGTATCTTGTTACAGAAGATGTTCCAGAAGAAACTGTGAACAAGGAAAGAGAGATTGAGATGCAGAAGGAAGAGCTATTGTCAAAGCCAGAGCAAATCAGATCAAAGATTGTTGAAGGGCGAATCAGGAAGAGGCTCGAGGAACTGGCATTACTTGAGCAGCCATACATCAAGAATGATAAGATGGTGGTAAAGGACTGGGTGAAGCAGACCATTGCAACCATTGGAGAAAATATAAAAGTGACAAGGTTTGTGCGGTACAATCTTGGAGAGGGCTTGGAGAAAAAAAGCCAGGATTTTGCTGCTGAGGTGGCAGCCCAAACTGCAGCAAAAGCAGTGCCCAAAGCAGAAATAGAGCAGCCTGCTCCAGTGGAAGCCAAGGAAACTGTTCAAAAGTAAGTGACTGCTTTCTTTAAATTCTAACTTGCTAGTGTATATGAGTGTTTTAAAGCTGGGAAATGAGATTAGAAGAAATAACAATATTATGATTTTCTTTTTTTTGAGAAAAAACATTCCATAGTGCAAAGAACTTGATGATTTTTGAAAAATAGATTGGCATCAATTTGGCATTATTTAAAATAAAATAAAAATAAATTCTAGCGTGCGGGCTCTTACCAAATATTTTTTCCTCCTCTCTCATGCACCGTGATATTATGAATCTAATATAAGATGCATCATAAATCAAGTCAAGCGTCTTATAACTCAATGACATTGCTTGGTCACCTTTATGTGGAGAACCAAGGTTCAAATCCTCCTTCCCCCACTTGATGTAACAATTGAATTATAAAATAAAATAAAAAAATTTCAAATTCCTATATGTATGTTTGGCAAACTGAATGCTGTTGATGGTTCTTGGAGAATAACTCATTAAATTATGTGAGCCAGTAAATGTGAAAAATTATCTGGAGTGGGGATGATGGACCTACCAAATATCTTTTTTTCCCACAAAGTTCTGAAAAGGGGCCGACATTTTCTTCTATATCTTACTAATGTTGTATTTTTTTCAACTCTTTATTGCAGGCAACCAACAGTAACAGTCTCTGCCGCATTGGTCAAACAACTACGAGAAGAAACTGGAGCAGGGATGATGGACTGCAAGAAAGCTCTTTCTGAAACTGGGGGGGATCTTGAGAAGGCGCAGGAATACCTTAGAAAGAAAGGTCTTTCAACTGCTGACAAGAAATCTAGCAGGCTTGCAGCTGAAGGCAGAATAGGGTCCTACATTCATGATGCCCGCATAGGAGTTCTTATTGAAGTGAACAGCGAGACTGACTTTGTTGGTAGAAGTGAAAAATTCAAGGAGTTGGTTGATGATTTGGCAATGCAAATTGTGGCCTGCCCACAAGTGCGGTTCGTATCCATTGAAGATATTCCTAAGAGTATTGTGAACAAGGAAAAAGAGCTTGAAATGCAAAGAGAGGACCTCCTATCAAAACCCGAGAACATTAGAGAGAAAATTGTTGAGGGGAGGGTCTCAAAGAGGCTTGGGGAGCTTGCTCTTCTTGAGCAGCCTTTCATTAAGAATGATGGTATATTGGTGAAGGACTTGGTGAAACAAACTGTAGCTGAAATTGGGGAGAACATAAAAGTAAGGAGGTTTGTTCGGTTCACTCTCGGGGAAACAGTTGAAAATGCAAAAGCAGGAACTGAAGCATGAGAAGAATGAAAACACATCAATTTCAGCACAACCAGATCTGGGAAGCCCGTGGAACATGGTGCGTTAGCAAGTACAAAGATATCAAGGCTAAGTAAGACTAATTTATAAGAGAGTTGTCTGATTCTCTTTGTTATGATTAGTGTTGCATACGCGGATAGCACCTATGTATGTGTTATATGATCACTAAAGCTATTTCCGGCATTTATATTTTGAGATGAAAAGAGGAGCATCTCTTAATTTGTTCTTTGCAGTATGAAAGTTGGATATACAATTCTGTGGAAGCATTTTTGAATTACTACATATATAAGATCAAAGCATGGCAAAATATCTTTTTAATACTATTTTTTCTTGTTGAGTAAATCATTATGGTCATCCTAAAAGGGTATGTATAGATTTTTCAAGCATTATTTTTTTCAAGGCCTTGTGCTTTTAACATAAACAAAATAAGCTCATCCAAACACACGCTAATCACAAAAGGATAATTCATGACTTAACCGATCTCCTTTGCACCCATGAGGACAGAGATGTTATTGGACCCAAGCTTGATAACTTGAAACAAGTTGCCATTACTTTTTTTTATTTAAATTTTTTAATTTTTTGGTTGCATAAGTTTAGTATTCTGATCTAGTAAGAGCTGTAGATCACGTAGGCCCATGCTCTAAGAATTTTTATGATACCTCCCCCCCCCCCCCCCGGCGGCCCACAAAACCCGATAAAGAAAAAATCTGGTCCTGCATTTAAAAAGTTTTGCCTGAAGGTTCTTTTTGGGTAAAATGATGGTATCTTCTAACACTGAATTTGTTCCTTCCTTTTTCTCTTTTTTTTGGGAGCAAACACTGAATTTGTTCTATGATTGTGCTTTTTTCCACTAAAATACAAGTCATCTTCATCCTTATATGTTCACTAGTATATGGGTTTCAAAATGAGAGTGGATTCCGTAAAATTCATGCGATTTTGTGACATATCACATTACTACTATTCTGTGCCCATTACGTTTGTGCACGAATAACATTACCTGGCATCCAAGGTATAACCATGGACATACAGGACATCAAGCTTTGACTATTCACAGGACCTGACATTAATTTCATTAGCAGAAACTTGTTTCATTTGTGCACCAAAAATCACAATGCAAGTTTTTCAACAACTGAAATTAAGGCCTTTACTGAAGCACATTGATAGTTAGGGTAAACTTGTTCCTCAAGATGTCAAAATCAGTAGTCTGTCTCATTTAAAGTAAAACAAGTCCATATTAGAAGGAGAAAATTATGAATACCGAGTGTAAACCTGAGAATAGAAGTACATTTCAATAATTTTAAAACAGCTCTCATAAAATTAAGAACTGAGTAGGGGTATAAAATTACAAATAGGAAGGAAAAAAATGCCTCAACATTTTCTCTTCAATTGTTACAGGATACATCTATGTAAAAACTCCAATAAAATTAGAAAGGCACATTCCTATACCTATTTTAATATTTATATTCTTTCCCTATGATTTAATCGTGCACATATTGATGCGACGCTAGTCCCCCTTTCCTTGATTAACTTTGGGCACAAATCGCCAGAGGTCCACAGCAATGTCCACTTCCTTTTTCTTGTGAAATTTGTATAGCTGTGGTACATCAAATCGAAGCTGACAAAAAGAAAACATAACATGAATAGCTAAATAGCATGTCCACAACCAAATCATTTGTACTCATCAAACCATTATATTAAACAGCATAAAATAAAGGAATGAATTGTGAGCAATATTGAATGGTTTGGCAGAAAATAAAGTCATATGCAATTGGCAACATCTTAATGGAAATATCAGGGTATTACTGAACAAAGCCATCTTCACCGACCTCACATAAAACCTCAGCACTACTAGCATTGTAGTCCCGCAAGGCTGCCCTTTTGATATGCTGCAATGACAAAAGAAAAATGATGGCATAAAATAATGAGAGATCCACATCATATGGTCCAAAATCAATTCATAGAATAATTTTAGGCATTGACTAAATAGTTTCTTGAGGTGTTTCAGAACCTATTTGTTTAGCATGAGGCTCAACTTAAGTAGTTCTGTCCAGAACAACAACCAAAAAGTAGTTCTGCCAAGCAGTCAGAGGTAAAACATAAATTTAAAGAAGCAAGATGTGGCAATAATTCACCATACTGACCATCTTTCATTTATAATGGCCTACAATAAAGTTTACATATGCAAGCATCTTGAAATGCTCTGAGACTCCGCTATGTATCTAATACAGGAAATGCTTGTCTTGTAGTACAATGCTTAACCGAATCTTTAGATAACTATCTTTAATCTTTCTTTTTCTTCTTTTTTTTTGGCTGAATAACTATCTTCAATCAAATAATTAATGTGATGCACAAGACATGAATAAAGCGCAATCAAATGCCATGTTATAAGTGAAATTGAGTTTTAATTCTAATAGCTGGATATCAAAGGTAATTACTTACATCTCTTGTTGAGGTCTTATGCAAGGAATAAACTGCTTGAGAAGCAATCTGATAGTAAAAGCAAAATGTAGAACACATATTAGAAAAAATTATTGCTCAGATGCATTTGAAACATCCAAATAATGAGATCATTCCCATTACCTTCAAAGCCACAGAGAGGAATTCCATGTCAGCGCCCTTCTTCCGGGTTCCAAATGGAGGATTCATTACAACAGTATCAACAGTTTGACCTAAATAAGTGAACAAGAAAATACAAGGAACAAAAAAGTCAAGAAAAATTAGTCACAAAGTCGATGGCACACATCTAGTGAAAATGTAATATTAAAATCCAAGTTAAAATATTATCTGTTATCACAGGCTCAGATGTTATCTACTAGTGTTTAAGTCACCTACCCCACCATTTTGTCAACTTTTTTAATTACATAAATCCCACCACCCCACCCCTTTGTAATCCCAGAGAGAAAGAAAGATTACACCAACACTGTCCTGTGCATCACATAATAAATAACTTCCAGAAACTAGCAATACAGGAAATCATCAGAGAAGCAATTGGAAATTCAAGTCCCTGCCATCCATACTTATCAATAAAAAAGTCTCTGCCATCCATGCTTTTGTGAACAAAAAAACCATTCTCCACATATCTCCATCCATCAATCATCTTCATAAATACAACCAACGCAAGATGAAACCTATCATGGACTTTCTGCTAAAAGTTTATATGCTATCTCCCAAAATTAGTCCAGCAGTGTTTCTCAAATAGAATATTATAGTAAAGTGACTACATACATTTTATTCTACTTTTTTTTACAAAATCCTAAATTTCCAAAGAAACCCTTTGTGGAGTAACAGCAGTGTTACACAAACGCACTGTAGCTGGTCAAAAACCAATTTGTTGCAAACTTATTAATAATAAATAACCAATTTGTTGCAAACTTACAAGATTTCAAATTATGGAGCCTGGTTGTTAGCAGCAAGAGTGAATACTAAAATAAATTTACACAAAAAGAGAGAATATATTCTATTGTGTCAGCCTAAATGACAAAAATATACTTGGATTCCTGGAATTCTAGGGAATTATTAGTTCTAACCATCTCATTGAGCCTTGAATTTTTAATAAAAGAGTGAATTACAATATTCTGCTTCAGCAAGACAGACACAAAGGGGTGGCCAGTTTGGGTTCAAAAATTGTTACCTCTCCATCCTAAGTTCTTGACATCGCACTGTATTAAATTTATGTCCAACTGCACGTTCAAGACATTAAGAAAGCAACAATACATTAGTTGAATCAACACTAATACAAAATTATCTAATCATTGAAGTCATAATCATCAACAATGAACAACCACTTACAAGAAAAATTAGGGACATATGCTGTATGTATGTATGTATGTATGTGTGTGATATATATATATATATATATATAGAGAGAGAGAGAGAGAGAGAGAGAGAGAGAGAGAGAGAGAAATTTACTTAAAAACATTTCCATCACGAAACTTATATATGACCCCACCCCCCCCAAAAAAAAAAAATCAATCAATACATGAATAATAAAACAAAAACTATTGGGCTATTCCATTCATGCATCTCCTAATCTATGATATAATAAACATTTCAAGATAATAAGACCTATAAACATTACAACCTAACAAATTCAAGAAAATGACCGTACCTCAAGATCCTCTGCATTTAGTGATGCGATTTCAAGAGATTGTGAATCGATCTCAATGCCAATAACATGTCTATTCAAAGTAAACAAAGTTAAGAGCAGTAAAAATTAACACAAATGAGAAAATTATCATCCTTAACTTAAGTCCTAATAATGTTTGCTTCAATTTTTAATAATACAAATTCTAATGCATTCTTTCAAATTTGTTCAAGTTAAGGGTATTATGAAGAAATAAGAAGAGAAATAAATGCCAGATAGAGGCAGTAAGGAGATAGATAATGGACTGTGCATAACAAAATACATGGCCTAAGATACAATAGAAAGAGAAATAAATGGTAAAACGGATGACAAAGCTTAGTCTAAGCTTCAGATGCATTCTTTAAATCTCAGCTAAAACTTAGCAATTAAAACAAATGAGAGAAAGCAGAAAGAAAAGAAGAGGAAAGATGGTTCTTACTCAGCACCCAAAAGAGCTGCGGCAGCACCTAATGTACCACAGCCACAACCAAAATCAGCCACTACCTTGCTGCTTATATCCCCAAATGAATTCTCTGCCTGATATATCTTTTAAACATGATACTTAACCCCAAAAATAACACCAATGGAAGTAGTAAAAAAAGACATGTCAATTAAGGAAGTACCAGAGAGTGAGTTCAAATGGAATACAATGACGGAAAAGAATATGTGACTGTGACTAGTTTGTTCAGGATCCATACCCAACCTCAAAATTTTGGGACTAAGGCTTGGTTTTTGGTGGTGGTGTGGTTACTTATCCCAAAAAAAAAATCTCGTTAAGCACCAAAAAGAAAATTTTATAGTAACAAAGTGGAAGCATAATGTTAAATTCTACCACAAACATAGGAAATTGTAGCTGTTGGCATAACACCAAAAATTACAAGCCATGCCATTTGGTTCAAAATATTTACCCCCATAACATTTCCACCTTCAAAAAAGCGACTTATATTATTAGTGGCTTTATTTCAGGATTGAGATAAGCACAGAGAAATTCAAGCTACTATCACAAACAAATACTTAAAAAGCTACAACTTCTCTTTTTTTCCCTAATTTGAAAGTTAGATGTTAGTTTTGTTTAAAGATAGTGAAGTAGCCAAAGTAGTTAATTTTACAAGCCCATAAGCAATTTCGACAAAGACCCAGATCGGCAAACAAACAAAAGGGATTGATACAACCAAAATTAGAAGCAGATAAAGCTAAAATAATTTTTTTTTGACTTATAGAGATGTATAAGAGAAGTTGGACAAGAGAGGAATACAGTGAAGAGCATGCGAGAGGCAATGTGGGGTCCAGTTGGGTATTGTTCCAGCTCCACCTGCAGCATAGAGAATGATGAATCAGAAAGAGGTATGATTAAACACTCATGTCTGTCTGTTGGTATTTATTTGAGGGAGAGAGAGAGAGAGACCTTTGGGTTGGAGAATTGTTGAAGATCACCGAGGAGGCCTTCTAGTTGCTTCAGCTTCATCTTTGTGTGGAGAAAGATTCCTCGGACAAAACACTCGCACACGCGCAAAGACTAAGAGAGAGATTCTTCAGGTTCAAATTTTTCTTTTTGTTTTTTTAGCTCATCATTCAGGCTTATATTTAATACAAGACAATGAAGGTTGTCCCTTTTTTTTCTTTTTCTTTTTTCTTATTAACCCACAGAGACAGTATTATCCTTTATTTCTTTGATGATTGAAAAAAATCGCTTGACTTTTCTGGTTAACCCTCGATTTATTAGGAATGAATCATGTGTCAAGATTGGCTCAAGGGCCTCCTCTGCTTTAAAACTATTATATAGTTTCGTGAATATACATAGATACCATTAAAAATAATCACAATTATATATATATTGGATTAATCACAATTATATAGTTTAAATTATACCTCTTTTTTTAGAAAATGTTCAAATTATACATATAATTAACGTACACTCTTTTTAAACCATACATTTCTAAAATATGTAATATTTTCTCATTATATATACACACACACACAAAATTTAGAATTTAATTGAATTTAGACTTTTTGGTTTTTACACACAATAATTCACTTGCCATAAATTTTAAAAAAAAAAATAGATAGACACGTGGCGGAAAATTAGGCTCCAATTGAAATCTAATTTATAATCTAATTGGATTTATACTCTTTGATTTTTATACTTAAGAACTCACTTGGCACAAAATTAAAAATTAAATAGGACATATGGCACAAAATTGTGAATCCAATGAAAATCTAATTAGATTTTCTCGAGCTTTGATTATTAATATATACTAGTCATTAACCCGTGCGATGCACAAGAATAATTATCGGATGATTTCAGGTAAAAGAAGGTCATAACCTTTCATATTAGATATACGAAAATGTGTCTATTGAAATGTCATAACTCTTTATATTTGATAGATATTAAAGGTGTTTATTAAATGAAAATGTATCTATTGACCGAAAAGTTGCCTATTGAATAAAAATGTGTCTATTGAATAAAAATGTGTCCATTGATTGAAATTGTGCATACTAAATGAAAATATGCATATTGAAGAGTCATAATCATTTGGGTATGAATAGTGGTTCATATTCATTTGGTAACTTCTTCTCAACTTCTTCTCTTTCGTCTTTCTTAGAAACACAAGAAACCTGTGGATTTTCTCCAAAATTGCTATTTGTAGAAACCAATAAACTTGGTTATGTCATGGGGAAAATTTTATGCCCATACACTATTGCACATAAAAAGCCAAAAAATATAATTGGACTAAGAACTAGTTATATATAAAACCGTAAATTTATATGGTGTGAAAATCTCATTCAAAGTCAAAATAAATTTCAACTAATACATAAATTTTTTCATAACAATAAGAATAATAAATTGTGAAGTGCAAATATGCCATAACACACATTAAGTGCCACATGTTTGATTTTAATTATCGTTATACTTTGATTTTAACACCAAAGTCTGGCCATTCCAAGCATGATAGTACAATTTTATACAAATTAGAACAAAAGTAATAAATATGCCAACAAAACAGAATAGTTAATAGGGTATATATTAATATTGAAGATAACATTTCAACCAGTAACAATACACAATACCATTCTTAGAGGAAAATATTAACATAAAGCAAATGCGTAGGATTCAATTTTTTACAATGGTCAATAGTTAATGTATTAGTATAAAGAGGTATCTACTTCTTGATTATGGTGTCGAAGACATGGCCATTTCATAAATTATATTACAATATTGCTCTATATTATGGCCATAAGAAATTATTAAAACAACCTGTAATATTGCTTTAAACCAAATCTCCATTTTAACTACCCGATTCAAACCCAAATGTTAAAATTCGAATGGAGATGAGGAAATACAAACAATAACTCCAATAACCAAATATGCTTAAACAAATAATCAAATCCATTAAGCCAGAAAAAATGCAAATTTAAACTCATTTTACAAAGTCAAATGGTGCACAAATAACAATATGTTACGTAACTTTGGCACACAAAGTTTAAGGCAAAAAGTATGTAACCGAATGGTATAACACCATCTTCTGGAAAAAAAAAAAAAAAAGAATAGTATAACACCATGACCAATACTTAGAGCAATTTCTCAATCATGATTGATCGAATTATTTTCTAACCTATTCATCAAGGGTATAGCACCAAGAATGTTGTTTTCTGATTTCTATACTCCTCTAGCAGAAAAGAAACCGGGAGAAATTGGAAGTGAATGTAAATACACGAAGAGATAGTTAAAAGATTTAGTAACGGTAGTAAATTTGTATTGAAACGGTTTGTTTAATCCATCAAATGAAAAGACACAATTTTTTGGTTTTTTAAAATGTAAACATGTCACAAATTTGTATAGCCATATGGCGCAATAAGGAGTGGTCAACAAAAAGTCAAACGTTTTGGCTGTTAGTTATTATATATATAGATAGATAGATAGATAAAAAATAAATAAAAAATCTCCCCACCCCTAAAAAGAAAATAAAATATATGAAATTTTTTTCCTATTACAATTTTCTATATCAATGCATATGCTTGATGTTTAGAAAAAATTTCTTCTCTTTTTAGGGCTCCATTATCAAACTTTCATGAAAAATTATTTTAAAATAACTAGAAATACTTCCCATAAAATTATTTTGATGAAATTACTCTTTTAAAAATGCTAATTCAATAATAAATAGAGTCTATTAACGCTGAAATAAAGTTAATTAGGACTTAAAACTGCTAAAATGTAAAATGTAGTTCATTCTCTTGCTAGAAGGGCAATTACTTAGCCCTATTTAACTGTTAAGATGGAAAATGTACCACCAGACATTCTTCATATTGTTCAGGCATATTTGACCTCCCTAAATTAATGAATTTACTGTTGTAGACACCACATTTTATACCCCTTACGACTCGGGCCCCCGTTCCCCAATGATGCCCAAACTCTAAGGTCTAAGGCCAGTTTAGAGCCTAATCAGATATCAAATTGATTTGAGAAGCGTTAAAATGGAAAATATAACATTTTATATGAGTAAAAATCTATTTTTGGAAATAAAATGACCAAAGTGGACCAAAGTGACCCTCAGCTCACGTATGTGGGTAGTAGCCTGTGTACATGGACCAAAGCATGCGTACACAAGCACATTCCTATGTACGCATCTAGGGTTTCAGAGACATAAAAAGGGTAAGTTTTCTGCAATAATGAACGAGGTTTGGAATGAATCCCATGTCGTCTGGAAGCCATTCCAAAACTCATTTTTTCAACTATATAATGCCTTACATGGTACATTTTCAAAACACACAGAAATCCCAAGGGAAAAATACAAGATTCACTAGAAGAATAGTGAATCAAAAGAGAGTTTTCCATAAAATATTCTTAAGTCAATCTTGTTTGGTTGAGACCCTTCCTGGCCCCAACCCTTTTAGTTTAATGTTGCTAATCATTTCTTATTGATTTGTGAATAGATTTGACTAAGAGGAATGATAAAAAATCAAGCTTGAAGAGCTTTTCTTTGAGGAATTAGTTTTAAACCTTTCTTTTTCTTTTCTTTCTTTTTTTGCACTTTAATCTTTTGTTTGCTTTATTTGTTTGTTATAATATGTTTTAATATGCTTTTCTAGATTAGATTTACGTTTTTGTATGCTTAAAATGCATGTTAGGTTGTTAGAACTTCCGTTTTGAGGTCTTGCTTGTTTTTGTGTTTTTGGGTTTTCTAAGCAAGAACTTGCGTACGCATCATCTTATCTGCACATGCAAGCTTGATTATGCGCACACAAGTTTGTTTAGATGGAAAATACATGTTTGCATCACATACAAAACATACGCAGCAGAAAATTAACGGATCTACTTCATTCGCAATTGTTAACATGTACTATGCGAATTTCAAAATTCAAGAACAAAAGAGCATACCTTGGTGCGATGAAATTCAAAACAAGAATCAGAAGTACTCGGGAATACTTTTAATCTTCACTCTAATTCCACTTTACACCCAAGATGTGTGGTCTCTTAATCAGTTTCAAAGGGAGAATGATAGAGTGTCTCACTCTCACATACACACCATTTCACAATGATGTCTTTCTTTTTCATACATAAAAATTCTATATGTTTCTCTCCTTATAACTGATTATCTAATTGAACTAGCCTTTTGGGCCTTTCCAAAAGGGACCAATAAGACACTAGCTCCAATGGGCTTTGGGCTTTTCTGTCAACTCTTGACAAGTCCAAAGTTACCATTAACTATATTTAATACCACTTTATAAATATAGTTGCACTCTAGGCCTTATTTATAAATTATATCCCAAGACTTTATTATACATGCAACTCCTTCATAAAATATTCGTAGTAATACAAAGTCATAAATTAGATTGCCACTTTGAAGATTACTACATTTTAATCCTTAAGTACCTGGTTTAATCCTTTAAGTTATTCATCATATATTTATGAAATCCAATTTCATAAATATATACTTTAGTAACTATTTATTAAAGTAGTTAGGCCTAACATTCTGAATAACAAACCCATTAAACTTATCTCAAGAGAATATTTTGTATCTTCGTTAAGAGACTATGAATTCCATCTTGAAAATATATGTTCCATCAATACTAAATGTGGTTGCCCAACATACTGAGGTTTTGACCGTAACTTTAGATCTCACTCTTAATATATCAAAGCAACCTACACTTCATAATCAGGTCCATTATTATCTCAGGATTTAAGAGTTCATGCAAATATAAGTCGTGAGATTTATCATTCATTTGACAGTCGTTAGAAGAATAATAAATCTCACAACGGTCCAGTTCAATATGTTTTAACTCTTAAAACATATCAACATACCAACTAAAAGTCTCCACTTCCATGATCAAGACAAATCATTTTAGTTAATATGTTATAGTCTTCGCAGATGAAATGTCCAATTTCATCACTGACTATGAACTAAAATTCTGAGTTTACAAAGAACTTGTGACTTATATCTTTTGTGACCAAATCGCATAAATCACATACTATGCATTTCATGGACTATATGATAATGTCCAATATTCACGTTACCATTATTTTAGATTATAATAAAACAACTTTATTAATACAACATTAAGTCATACATAATATCATACATAGCATCATACAATAGGATTTAAGGGCACTAAACCTAAAATGTTCTTGCGTGCACAGGCCACTGGCCAGAAACCCTAATTTTTTTTATTTCTTTTGTTTTGCTTCTGATTTCACATGTTTGTTTGTTTAACCTCTTCTCCATGCTTCTATGCTTCTAATGCCTTTTTTTTTCACATGTTTAATTGTTTGGTTTGCTATCACATGTTAGAGCTAGGGTTTGTCTAGTGTTTTCCTTGTTTCAATGACATGAACATGCATTCACATACTCATGCATAAATGCCATAGGTGCTGAGTTGCTGCAAGATAAGTAAAAATCATGCATTGGAAATTATCATGCATTTATGATATGATCTTGTTTTGATGTTTGGATGAATCACACGTTGATTGGATCTTTTCTTATGCTTCCGCCTTAATTTGATTATACATGTTTTTGCCTTGAATATAATGTGATGCCATGCTACATGAATGTTAGGATGAGGTGATGAGATGTAAGCGTATGCTTTGATGAATGCTAGGGTTGTATATATGTGGTTTGGTTTCTTATGCTTTATGGCTGGATATATATGTGTTTTGGGATGACAATGTCATGTTATACGCTTAGATGTATGCTAGTGTGTGTGTGAGTTTAAGATATAAGTGTTGAACATGATTTTATCTAGGTTAAGACATAAGACACAATGATGGAAGGCCAACCTTAGGGTTGTGCAGTCTTGGGTGCCTAACACCTTCCCAAGAGCGTACCTAAACTCTAAACTCATATCTCTGGCAGTAAGATCAATGGTCCTTTCTCGAAAGGACGCTATATTCATGGTTTCTTGGCCATTGCAAAAACTAGTGTAGACATTCAATTTTGCACTCATGATTTAATCAAGGAAGATGGCTAGAATGACCATTCATATACCTAAAATTCATGATTGCATTACATGCATTAATTCATTCATTGCATATCATAAAACTGATCTTCAGGTTCTAATGGTCATGACGGTATGCCTGATTTTTAAATTGGACTGTCGGATTGAAAGATATCGCGAGATCAAGTTTGCATGGTCTACATGCATTTTGTTTAGGTAGAACCAACCACACATGATTAGTTTAAATTAATTATGATTGGCTAGACAATTAAAATTAATTATATAATTTTGTGATTAGTTGTTAATTAGTGTCAAAACTAGGTTTGCTTGCATGGGAATAAAGGGGATAATCAAATAACAATAAAATTGTGGATAATCAAGACTTTTGGGAGTGTTTATCTAAACGATAATCATTACTGAAGAAATCTGAATCATTAGAAAATGAGTTTAATTTTTAGAATATGGATAAAAAAACGCATCTAAGTTCAAGTCTCTACTTAAAAAACCTCAAAAAAGGAGTCCAGAGTGGACCAAAACTCAAACGCGAGATCGGCACCCAAAAGAGCCATTCGGCACTTTTGGAGTGCTGATTCGCACAAACGCAGGCCATGGCCCAAGGGCACTTGGATTGAGATAAAACTCATCATTTCCATCTTTTTAGAGATAAGGATGCGTCCCAGTTCGTATTCTAATCATTTAGCTAATTTTTCGACCATCTTAGCCTTTATAAATAGAGGATGCCTCTCAAAATTCATGGGACTTTTTCATGCACTCTAATTTCCCTCTTTTTGGCTCTTCTCTTCTTTTCTTTTCTCTCTTATGTTAAAGACATTGTAGAGGCTTTGGCCTTAGGAATTTCTTTTGTATAAACAAAATATTTTAGGTTGCAAAGAGAATTGAATAACCCTAAAATATTCTTTCACTAAGAAGAGCACGCTCATGCAAGAGGTAGTTTTTCTTTTCCTTTTTCTATTCTTTTCTATTAATTCTACTTGATGATGCATGAATAGGTTTAGGATGTTTTTATTATTTTTGATTTCTGATGTTGTTGCCACGTGTTGTTTAAACCTTTCTTAAAATATGTTCTTAGTATATTTTTGTTGTTATGATTTCTCTTTTGAGTCTCAAAAATCTGCTAATTAACAAAGATTTAAAAAAAAAAAAAAAACTGAGACTGCTCTGAATTTTTTAGATCTGATTTTTTCAAAACTCAAGACTGATCTGTATTTTCATTAAATACAGATCTGGTTTTTCTTACACACCAAAACTAATCTGTATTTTCATCAAATACAGATCTGTTTTTTTTAACTCCTAAAAACTTATATGTATTTTCATTAAATACAAATTTGACTTTTTTAATATTCAAAATTGATCTGTATTTTCATTAAATACATATTTGATTTATTTTACACATAAAAACTGATTTGTATTATCATTAAATACAAATCTAATTTTTTTTAAGAAAATTTTCTTTGTCACAAAATAGCAGATTTTGAAATTTAAAAGAAGTCAAAAGTTGAGTGATTTTTGTTTGATGCGTGTAACATAGATTTATTTCATGAGTGTAGTTCCTCTTATAAAAAAGTCTTTTTCTTATTTTATCCATAAAAAACAGATCTGATTTTCTTTTCTTTTTTCTCTACAAATCTAGGTTTTCTTATTCACAAAACATATATGATTTTCTTAATAAAAATCACCATTTTTAACTTTGCCCAAAAACAGATCTGATATTTTTTAGCAAAAACCTTGTTCTTTCTTCATAAAAAAACAGATCTAATTTTTTTTTACAAAACTATTTTTTTATCTACACAAAAATAGATCTGGTTTCTTTTTTTTAATGAATCGAATAATTTTTATTTATTTATTTTAAAAAAACATATTTGAATTTTTTTTTTTAAAAAAGAGGATACATTCATAATATAGATCTATGTAAGTTAGTTTTGGTTAAGTGTGTCATGTATGTTCAACATATCATTCATATCATGCAAAAATGGTATATTGGTCATTAGAGTCTAGAAGACCAGACTCTGTCTAGGCGGAATGGGTGCCTAACACCTTCTCATTTCTGTAACCTAGCCTCCGAACTTAGGTCTTTTGGATAGGTCGACCCATGCTTTGTCTTTCTTTTTTATTTTTGGGTAGATTGTAACTAGGGCAAAAAGCCATGTATTCTTTTGGTAGATTGTATATAGGACTCAAAACCTTGTAAGATTCAATCTATCAAGCTTGTATTTATTTTTATTCAATTAATGACAATGAAGCATTTTGGTTATGTAATTTTGTATTTTTTTTTCCTTATTTTTTTGTTTTAAAAAATAAGTGGCTACTCCACACCACTTACCCAAAAAGAGAGGTTCCTTGAAAAAGCACCCAAATCTCTTTTTTTTTTTTTCTTTTTTTTTTTTTGAGAGCACCCTTTCTTAGAGAAGTTTGCGGTCTCTCACAACTAGGTGGCAACTCCACATTTCCGTTATGCCCACAATTGTCTTTCTTCTATATATAAATAAAAAATTAAAAAAAAACTGCTAAAATGAAGTTAACTTAGGGCATATTAATGTTAATTGTGAGGAAACTTTGCACACTTTATATACTAAACTATACTAGAAGCAAGAAAAACTTACACATGTAGGCTAGCAACAACAATCAAACCTTAGTCCCAAAATTTTGGGACAACTATGGATCTACAATAGACAAATCAACGTCTGCCACAAGTATTCTTTTCTGCCATTTTAGTCTATCCAAAAGCATACTCTCATTGAAAACACCAAGAAGTGTCACTTGATGTAGAGGTAATTTACTTATAAGAATTAAGTGTCTTTTATACTAAGACTTGATCTTAAGAAAAGATGGTCAAGAGAGAGAAAACAATCCTATAAGAATTAAGTATCTTTTTGATGGAAAAATACATGTATGCAGCGGAAAATAAACGGATCTACTTCATTTGTAATTGTTAACATGCACTATGTAAGTTTCAGAATTCTAGAACAAGAGAGTGTACCTTGGAGCAGTGAATTTCAAAACCAAAGATCAGAAGCACTTGGGAACACTTTCAATCTTCACTCCAATTCCACTAACGCCCAAGATGTGTGGTCTCTCAATCAGTTTCAAAAGGAGAATGATAGAGTGTCTCACTCTCACTACTCACCTTTTTACAATAGTGTTTTTACAAAATTCTCTACAGAAAATTCTGTATGTTTCTCCCTTTGTATCTAACTGATTATCTAATTGAGCTAGTCTTTTGGGCCTTTCCAATTGGGCTTAAGTATGTGGCTTGGAGTGGGACCAAAAGGGACGAATAAGACACTAGCTTTAATGGGTCTTGGGCTTTTCTGTCAACTCTTAACAAGTCTAAAGTTACCATTAACTATATTTAATACCACTATATAAATATAGTTGCACTCTAGGCCTTATTTATAAATTATATCCCAAAACTTTATTGTACATGCAATCCTTTCATAAAATATTCGTAGTAACACAAAGTCATGAATGTAGATTGTCACTTTGTAAATTACTACATCTTAACCTTGAGTACCCGGTTTAATCCTTTAAGTTATTCATCATATATTTATGAAATCCAATTTCATGAATATATACTCTAGCAACAATTTACTAGAGTAGTTAGGTCTAACATTTTGAATAACAAACCCATTAAACTTATTTCAAGGGAATATTTTGTATCTCCGTTAAGAGATTATGAATTTCATCTCGAGAATATATGTATCAACACTAAATGTGGTTGCCCAACATACTAAGATTTTGACTGTTACTCTAGATCTCACTCCTGATATATCAAAACAACCTACACCTCATGATCAAGTCCATTATTCTCTCAGGATTAAGAGTTCATGCAAATGTAAGTCGTGAGTTTATTATTCATTTGACAGTCATTGGGAGAATAATAAATCTCACACTGGTCCAATTCAATATGTTTTAACTCTTAAAACATATCAACTAAAAATCTCCATTTCCATGATCAAGACAAATCATCTTATTTGATATGTTATAGTCTTCGTAGATGAAATGCCCAATTTCATCACCGACTATGAACTACAATTATGAGTTTACAAAGAACTTGTGATTTATATCTTCTGTGACTTTTCACATAAATTACATACTATGCATCTCATGGACTATATGATAATGTCCCAATATTCATGTTACCTTTATTTTTAGATAATGATAAAACAACTTCATTAAACACAACATTAAGTCATACATAATGTCATAAATAATAACATACATAGCATCATACAATAGGATTTAAGGGCACACATCCTAACAATCTCCCACTTGCCCTAAAGACTATTGTGCACTAATCTAACTCCCATCTCCTCCAAATGTGACTCGAAAGTCCTTTGGGGCAAGGTTTTAGTAAAGGGATCCGCTAGATTCTTTGCACCATCAATTTTTGCTATTACCACATCTCCACGAGCAACAATGTCTCGAATGATGTGATACTTTCTCTCTATGTGCTTTCCTTTCTTGTGATTCCTTGGATCCTTGGATTGTGCAACCACTCCACTATTGTCGCAAAACAATGTGATGAGAACTTGCTCAATTCTCACAACACCAAGATTAGAAAGGAATATCTTGAGCCAAATAGCCTCCTTTGCTACCTCACAAGCAGCAACATATTTGGCTTCCATGGTGGAGTCTGCAATACAAGATTGCTTAACACTCCTCCAATTTATAGCTCCACCTGCCAAGGTGAAAACACAACCCGACGTGGATTTTTTGAAATCTAGATCCGACTGAAAATCTGAATCTGTATAGCCAATGGGAATTAAATCCTCACACCGGTAAACAAGCATATAATCTCTCGTTCTCTTAAGATACTTGAGAATATGCTTTACAGCTTGCCAATCTTTTGATCCTGGATTTGATTGATATCGGCTGACCATGTCAACTGAATAACAAATATTCGGTCTAGTATAAAGCATGGCATACATGAGACTTCCCACAGCAGAAGCATAAGGAACTTGTCTCATCATATTTTCTTTCTCTTGAGTCTTAGGCCTTTGGTCATCAGACATAGGAACTCCATGTCTAAAAGGAAGTAATCATTTCTTGGAGTTTTGCATGCTAAACCATTCTAGAACCTTATCTATATATCCAGCTTGTTACAAACCTAACATCTTATTCTTTCGATCTCGCCAAAACTTGATCCTTAGAATATAGTTAGCTTCGCCCAAGTCCTTCATATCAAATTGATTTAATAACCAAACTTTAACTGATGACATTACTTCTACATCATTTCCAATGAGTAGAATGTCATCAACATAAAGCACTAGGAACATTACTACTTTATCTTGATGTCTCTTGTACACACATAGTTCATCAAGATTTTGTTCAAAACCAAATGATTTGATTGCCTGATCAAATCTGATGTTCCATGACCTAGATGCTTGCTTAAGTCCATAAATGGACCTTTTCAACTTGCATACCATATGCTCTTGGTTCTTTGCTATGAAACCTTCCGGTTGCAACATATAGATTTCCTTTTCAAGATTGCCATTAAGAAATGCAGTCTTGACATCCATTTGCCAAATCTCATAATCATAATGAGCAGCAATTGATAAGAAAATTCTGATAGATTTAAGCATTTCTACTGGTGAAAAGGTTTCTTCATAATCAATACCTTCTTTTTGTGTATACCCTTTCGCCACTAGCCTTGCTTTAAAGGTTTCAACATTTCCATCTATCCCTCTCTTCCTCTTATAAACCCATTTGCAACCAACAGGTTTAATGCCGTTAGGCGCCTCTACAAGATCCCAAACTTGATTGGAATACATAGAATCTAATTCAAATTTCATATCTTGAACCCAATGATGTGCATCTATATCATTTATTGCTTCATCATAAGTGTAGGGATCCAATTCAGCCTCTTCTGAGATAGCTTCATAAGTTTCTCCCAAACCTATAAATCTCACAGGAGCCCGAACAATTCTCCCACTATGACTAGGCACCTGTGTACTAGACATCTCATTAGTAGTATCTTGTGGTGTATCTAATACAACCATATCATCACTAGTTTCATACATTGGTTGTTTAACTACAGGTTCATTCATTTCAGCCAACACAACCCTACTTCTAGGAGTAAAATTATTCATATAGTCATTTTCCAAGACTTTGGCATTTGTGCTAACAAACACTTTATTATCCTTATGACTATAGAATAAACCTCCAACTGTTCCTTTTAGATACCCTACAAAGAAAACCACTTCTGTTTTACCTTGTCAGACTTTCCTTTTAACACATGTGCTGGACAACCCCATATATGGAGATGTCTCATACTAGGCTTACGCCCATTCCACAACTCTACAGGTGTTTTAGGAACAGACTTCGAAGGTACTAAATTCAGAAGATACATTGCCGTACTTAAGGCATATCCCCAAAAAGAAATTGGTAGAGTGGAATAACTCATCATGGATCTAACCATATCTAAAAGAGTCCTATTCCTTCTTTCTGCTACACCATTTTGTTGTGGAGTTCTAGGTGCAGCCAACTAGGATATAATCCCATTTTCAGTCAAGTAATCCTTAAAATCCCCAAGAAGGTATTCGCCACCTCGATCAGATTGAATGACCTTTATGCGTTTACCCAATTGATTCTCAACTTCAGCCTTAAACTCTTTGAACTTGTCAAAAGCTTTGGACTTCCATTTCATTAGGTACACATAACCAAATCTAGAGTAATCATCAGTAAAGGTGATGAAATACTCATAACCACCTCTTGCTTCGATTGACATAGGACCACATACATCTGAATGTACTAGTTCTAGCAAATCTTGAGCTCTTCTACCTTTTGCATTAACAGGTCGTTTGGCCATTTTACCTTCCAAACAAGATTCACAAACTGGAAATTCATCAAAGTCCATGGCCCTAGGAGTCCATCTTTGATAAGTCTTTGAATTCTGTTTGAATTGATATGACCTAAACGCAAGTGCCAAAGATATGCTTCACTAGTAGAAGGAAACTTTCTCTTTAATATTTCACATGTGAATTATTATCTAATTCAAAATTGTATAATTCATGCTTATCAAGATTTAAAATATAAAGACCATCCACAATACTGCCAGAACAAATAAACATTTTATCCTTCTTTATTACAACATTGTCTTTAAGGATAATACAATATCCATATTTACCTAAATAAGTTGCAGAAATTAAATTCCTACGAACATTAGGTACAAACAAACAGTCTTGCAATATTAAAACCCTAGAACTGAAACACAAATTAACAACACCAACAGCTATAGCTGGAACTCTATGAAAGTTCAAAAAGCGTGTAAAACACCTTTGAACGTTTAGACCACCAAATAACAAATTACCAATTCAAACTTATAGACAAACAATGTAGTGCGGAAAATGTAAATAAGCTAAAACAGAATTGATAACATAATCTAAACCAAATAAAATCACATCCACAGTAGAAATTAAATGGCAAAGATTAAGGGAAGAGAGATGCAAACACAAGGACAACACAACGATGTGTTATCGAAGAGGAAACCGAAGCCCTCGGTGTAAAACCTCTCCGCCACCCTTCAAGTAGTCAATAATCCACTAAAGAATGTAGTTGGGATACATGGGCAACAGAAGACCCTCCAAGTCTAATCAACCCAGTGTACCTAAGCCCTCCAAGCTCCTACTCCAACAAGGTTGCGCCGAACCTATTTCTTCTTTAGCTTACCGGATTCCGCTATAACCCATAGCATCAACCAATATGAAATTAGTCCTTTCTTAACTGCTTCCCAAAGCACCAAACAGCCTTCTCACAGATATGGGTAGGGTGAGAAAAGGTTTTGGTAATGGACCTCTCAAGGATGTAACAATGGAGAGGAAGAGAGTAGAGGAATTTGAAGAGTCTCTATGTGAAGATTGTGGATGAGTCAATCTTGTCTTTCTCTAGGGTTTCCCTCTCAAAATTCTCTCTAGAAGCTCTCTACATTTTGCGGGTATAAGGGGTATTTATACTAGGGTGAGAAATGAATGTGAAGAGTCATATTTTCCCAAACAGGGCTGGATGGTGACTTGGACTTGCGACTTGACTGAGTCACGAGTTCCAGCCGTGAGCAAACAAAATGGTCAGACTGGACTTTTTGTCCTGTAGTGCTCCAGCTGGTGTGACTGTTCAACTTCTCAGCACATTTCGCTCGTGTGCATCATCTGGTGGCTTGCTAGTCACGATCCACTCGCGAGATCCAACAGCGAGTCCCTGCTTCACTACACATTCTTGAGCATTTCTTCACACTCTCTCGCACACTACCCTTACATGAATCCCACCTAAATACAGGATTTCTAAGTGCTGAATTACAAGCAAATTGGCACGGAATAAAGCCAACACAATGGTTGATAAATTTCAACCTTACAATCTCCCCTTTTGGCTATTCCATGACAAAACCCTAAAACAAACTCTAGACTTAACATGTGAGTTGGGAACAGTTTAACAAAACTCACTCACGCCTAACTTTAGAATCTGTGTAGCTCTTGAATCATAAGAACAAGTGTCTCCTGAAATACAACAACACAATATGATCATTGCATGCAGAAAAACTTGTAATGCATATGAGACAAGCATAATGTGATCAAGCACAATGGAGTAAAGTAATAAACCAAAGCTTGACTATAAAAGCAATCACTACAAAATAGTGACCACAATGCTCATTCACACTTGGAATGAACATCCAGACATGCAAGCTATTAAGCTTAAATGTACAGAATCATTTGTATGTCCAACACTCAACCAATGTACAATACAAGAAGCATATGCATCTAGGAACAAGATCCTACATAGGCACAAAGAATGATGTACTAAAAGCAGTGCATAGCAGAACAACAAGTACATAAGCTACAAAGCATAGGTACAAAACATAAAGGCTACCTAAGCATGGTACAAACCATAAAAGCCTACAGAACAAACCCTAAAAGCTTACAAAAGCAACATGGGTACAGACATGATGTACTAAAGAAAATGCACAATATAAACTAAAAGTGCTTAAAGTTTCTTCTCTTCAAAATGATGAGAAGCTGTGATGCACTTGGAACATATATACTTGTAACCTGAAACACTTGCACAAAACACATTAGACCCTCAAGGTAAAGCAAGTAATAAAAGGGCAAGTATAATGTAACAAGTAAAAAGCGATCAAGTAAATATGTTATGAAACATATGAGCAACTTGATCAAACACGTAACAGTCATATGGAAATGACTACAATAATCACATAGCAAAGCAAATGATCATTCGAACATGCAATCAATGAAGCATTATAGAACAAGGAAGTATGCATGTCCAACACACAAACACGATGCAAAGAGAACAACAAAGTATAGATACTAAACATAACTCAAAGCACCATAAAGCAAACAAGAAAGCAAACATAAAAAAACACAAACAAAACAAAGTTTTCTTATAAACACAATGTCTTCTCCCCCTTGGTATATGCATCTCCCCTATGGAAAAAAACTCTCCCCCTACAAATGTGCACAGGAGTCATAGAAATGACAAAAACTCTCACTCTCCCCCTTTTTGTCACGAATAGACAAAGGGTCAAGGAGAAATGAGGGCAAGAGATGAAGGTACGAACAATGATAATGATGCATGAGGGGTGCGAGATGAATGAGAAAATGAAGCTCAAACCTAAGACAAAACAACATGCTACAAAGCATAAGGTAAACATGACATGCTAGGATGAAGAAACAAGGTATAGACCAATGCATGACAAGGGTAGCAAAGGTAGCAAAGGTATGTGCAAGAGGTGGCTATGTGCAATGCATGACCAATGCATGGAAAATGCACATGTGAGGCAAGGTGTGGTACTCATCAAAGTCCAAACAAGTGAGAAAATACCTAAGAGGCATTTTATCAAACACCTAGCATGCACACTATGAACAACAATGTGAAACAATACATGAACATCATGAAATCCACCCTTAATACATGCTTTTTTTGCCACAAGAGGCTAACATCCAAAGCATATCCTCAAAAGAAACCAATCCCATACAAAAATTTGACAAAAATAAAGTTTCCCCAGCCCCTACGATGAAATCCCAACCAAGAGCACAAAACTCACCAAAACCTAATCTAAGGATCCAAATCAATGAAAAAAGTTTAAAATAACCTTAGAGATGTTAATGGAATGAAAACCATTCAAATTGATTGGGTTTAGATGTAAAAAGAATGAAAGAGGGGTTTAAAAGAGGATGGGAGAGGTTAAAAACAGGTTTCCCACGAAAAGCCCTTTAAAAAGCTGTTCCTTGGCATTTCGCGACTGAGTGAGTCGCAAAGATTTTCGCGAGTCGCGAGTAAGTCACGAGCAAGTTACGAGTGAGTCACGAAATTCTTCTGGATGAACTCACGACTTGAGTTGCGTGACTGGCGAGTCGCGAAATGAGTTGCGAAAAACTTAGACACCTATTTTTCAACACAGAACATGTTTAAACAATGAAAAACAAAGTAAGCACTAAACATGAACACAAAGAGTGATAAAAATCACTTCTAAAAACATATAAAATGATCAACAATCTTTTTGGATTGATCCATATATAGTTGAGCACACACACACATCACATTTAAACAAGTACAATCGAACAAATGAATAAGGCATTCATTGAACATTAGGCATGTGTGTTGTGTGTGTGTATCAAATGTGGAATAGTCCTTAGTCTAGAGTGAAGCTTCAATGATCAATTCAATCAAGTCATACACAACTAGTACTATGTCAAGTGGTCTATCTCAATTATAGAAATGAACATATATGACCTCCCACAAGAAAATGATTACATATCTTTGAAGCTTTTCATTTGGCTTCTGTACAATTCATAACATTTGATCATTTTGAATCCATACATCTCATTTTGAGATCGATGCCTGAAATTTTTGATATTTCAATTTGATGAACAAGCCTTTGGCTTTTTTAGGCACTATACATTTTTTATAAAAGTCGCTTTCCCTTTTTCCTAGTCAAATACTAGTATGTGCTCAATATCTCTTTTCATTTTAAGATTTACATTGGTTGAGCTCTTTAAGCAAAAACATAATAAAAGAGTGGGAAGAGATATAGGCATAAGTCTACGCATGTATCAAAACCAACATGACTATTGACTAATCATTCATGACAAGCTTGAAGATCGATTTACAACAATCACACAAAGATTTCAAGATTTTTCCCGCAAAGATATAAGTGCATAAAGAACAAGCTAAGCTCGTAAATGCACAAAGCCATTTGTACGGAGGTACAAGGCAAAACTCACATGTGATATGTGCTCAAACATATACGATCAAACTTTTTGAATTTTTCACTTTTTATGTGGTTTTGGATTTTTACTTACACAAAACTAAACCATAAAAGTAAGATCAAAACAGAAACAATGCATAAAAAGAAATGCAAGATGCACAAAATGCATGAAGATATGACATTTAATGCATGAAGGGTCCTACAAATATCGAAAGAATTAGATCAAGGACCAAAAGAGCAAGAGCTCAACCATAGGAACCTTTCCTCATCCAAATGGAACGATTGTTTGGAATGAGTGTCTCATGAAAAGTGAGACGAGGGTTGGAAGAATGAGAACCGGACATGCACATAGACAAGGAGATAAGAGCATTAAGCACTTTCTTTAACAACATGCTATTTTCACTCAAATCCGTTTTACCCTTTTTAGCATAACTTCCACAAAGCTCATGTTTCTCTTTTCTTTTGATTCTTTTCAGTGCATGAAATTTAGAGCAATGAGATCTTAAATGACCAGAAGCACCACAATGGTGACACACAATGTGTTTAGGTCCACTAGGCTTTTTGGGAAGGGATCTAGCAACATGGTTTTATTCCCTCTTCAACTTATGACATTGAGGTCTTATATGACCAATCACACCACAATGGTGGCAAGTTGGAACAAATTTAGATCCATCCAAAGCCTTAGGTTGAGACCTAAACAGAGGCTTTGACTTAAGAGCCTTTCTCTCCAGCTTTTGATTTCTTTTGTGTGGAGGAATGTACACCGATCTGACCTTAGAGGTAGAACACACATTAGGCACAAAATCAGGTACACAACATGATTGCAACAAATATTTTCATCCTTTTTAACAATAGGTTTGATGAGAATCAACAAGCATTCAAGGATCCATTGCATGTTCCAGTTGGGCCTATTACAAGAGCAAGATCCAAGAAGATCCAAGAAGCACTTAATGGGCTGATTCAAGAGATTTAGGCTG